>NC_053427.1:45761581-46024147 GCF_007990345.1 Gossypium hirsutum
AACCAATTTGCTATGTGATTTCATTTGATGTGAAAAAATGATATGAGTAGAATTGATAAGTTTCTATGGTTTGTATCAGCCTGATTTGGTCTAGTCGAAACAGTGGTTTTGGGACCACAAATCTGATGTAGAAAAATTTATTTTTATATTTTATGGTCTAGAATTTTATGGAATGATTTCATGAAAATTTCGTTCGAAAATTTTAATGTTTGGCACTCAATTTAGTCAAAAGGACTAAATTGTAAAAAGTGTAAAAGTTGAGTTCTACATGCTAGAGGTGTCTAATTGCTATGAAATTTAAAAATGTAGGTCCTTATATGGTAATTAGACCATTTATTATGTTTTGGAAAAAAATAGAAATGGTTAGGTATGTTCTAAAGTTTTTCATTAAGGGCATTTTAGTAATTTGGTAATTAAGTGAATTAAAAAGCCAAATTAAAAGCCAATTTTTGCTCATCTTCTACCCCATGGCCGAATGTACCAAAAGAATACATTGCTAGGTTTTTTCAAGATTCCAAGCTTATTATCAAGAAAAATGAGGTTCAGAATTAGAACGAGGGAAAAATAAGTATTTGACGGTTAGGTCCTTTTTGACATTTTTATGTCGAGGTAAGTTCGTATGTTTAATAAGCATTAAATTATATATGTATAAATGCTTAATTCATATAATTTTGGTAAATGCTATATTATTGAAATGAAATGTGAATGTTATTGAGTACGATACTATTGAGATGACCGACATAGATTCGATATTGCAAAAGTCCCTGTTGAACCTTAGGAATAGATAGGATACAAATGTTATGACATTAGGGTAGCTAAGATTACATGTAAGACCATATCTGGGATATGACATCGATATGAGATTTCGTGTAAGACCATAGCTAGGCTATTGGCATCGATACAAGATTACATGTAAGACCATATCTGGGATATGAATTGGTATGGTACTTTGTGTATGAGATTCTTGTGTATCCTTTAATATTCCAAGTGGTTCAATGTGTAATTTAATGGGTATGTCAAAGAAGAAAAAGAGCATGTAAGTATTACGAATTTGTACAGGTATGTACATAAAGTTTATAAGTATTGACTTCATGATATTGTGAGCTCATGGTTTCCATGAGAATGTTTTTGCGAAAGTCTTTTAATTATTGATCTATACTTGTGATGTACGAAATATATGGTAATTCGGTTGGTGATCGTGTAATCAGCTTTCGGGCCAAATTGAGTTATGATCTAGCATGTTTGATTCACACAAATTGTGATTTATCGGATATGAGAAAAAGGAAAGATTGGCATAATTGCCCATTAAAATGATTATGAGAAGATATGGGTTCAAAGAATTGAAAGATGTTAGAATATATGCTTGAAAAGTGAACACTTGTAACAGCCCAAAATTAGACCCTGGTCGGAATGTGGTTTCGAGACCACATTATCGAGCCAAAAATTTATTTTCGTGTTTTAATTGCATAATTGTTTGTGACAGTGAATATATGAGAAATAAATGCTTAATATAGCATTAGGATTGTGAATTCATTCAAAAAGGACCTAGTTGTCGAAGTTAGAAAAGATGAAGATGAATATAAGGATTAACTAATAATAGGTTGAGGAAGCATGGCTTTGCATTCAATTTGCCCATAAAATTCATGGTGGCCGGCCAAGGAGTGATGATGCTCCACTCATTCTAATTTAATATGTTTCTTTGGTGAACAAATGATGGGGATAATAATAGAAAAGGGAACAAAAAAAATGGGTGTCATACTTGCCATCTCCTAGCCGAAAAACCAAGAAAAAGAAGGGAGAAAAGAACTTGGAAGGAATTCGGCCATTGCTTGTGCCTAGGGGGAGTGTTTGATGTTGTGGCATGAAAATGAGGGAGTTGAATGCTTAATAAGGAGGGAAGAAGGAGTGTTCATATTTTCTTTCTTTTGCAATTGCTCTAACTAGAGGAAGAAGAGGAAGCAAGATTCGGCCAAGGTGGTCCTTTAGACCAAGGTATGTTCAATGATATTTTTGGAAGCTTACCCTACCTTTGGGGTGATGAGTCTAGATTCTATCTATTCCATGGTTGGATTTGGGGTTGTTGGAGAGTTAGGATTCGGCTAAGGAGTTTAAAAATAAAAGCTAGTTGATACCTTGATGCTATTAGCATGCTAGTTATATGGATGTGTTAAGTTGCTTGTTATGTTAGCATGAAAGTTGAAAATTGTTAAGCTATTTTGTTGGAGGTGCCGAACTTAGGACTAGGAAGAGAATGAGTATTCGGCTAACATAGTGGAAAGGTGGTGTTGCCGATTGCTAGATTTAGACTAGGGGAGTGGCTATAATGGGCATTAAGATGTGGAACTTAAGAAATGTAGTTATATGTGGACTTAAATGATGTTATAGTTGACATTGTACATGTATACATGCATTTCGGCCATGGTCTTTAATTGAATTTGAGATTTGTAATGTGATTTTCCTAAATTGTCTATGAATTTTGGTTGTTGATCCCATGGTAATGGTATATTGAATCCATGAAAATTTAGTAAGGTTGCATTCGGCAACTTGCTTGGAATTAAAAATTGATGTCTAAGCTTAGGTGATTTCGATGATGATATATATATATTCATAAGTATATTTAGTTGATTCGGCTTTGGTAGTTGCATGAGGTTATTGGCCGAATATACTAACATACATATACATGTGAAATTGGATTGTAAATATTTAGCAAGGTGGTTAAACTAGTTAAATTATTGATTTAGCTCAAGGAGTTAAAGGAGGTGAATCGAGCAAAGGCAAAGAAAATGTTATCGAGTAGCCGAGTTGGAACCGTCTTACCCAACACGAGGTAAGTCATTAAGCATGTAGTTGGTATTATTTCAAATGGTCATAATGTGTATGTATTGATGCTGAATGGAATGAATAAATATACATATATATATGCATTTACGTATGTGATGATGAAATTGTTGAATGAAAGAAAAGAGTAAGATGTACTGAGTTGTTGATCTCGGCACTAAACGTGCGGATAACCATTTATGACCATGAGATGGCGCTAAGTGCGCGGGATTAAATTGTACAGCACTAAGTGTGCGATTCGACTATGTTGCACTAAGTGTGCGAAATGAATATGATGCACTAAGTGTGCGAATGACCATGCGCACTAAGTGTGCGAGTCTGACTATGTAGCACTAAGTGTGCGATTTGATTACGTAGCACTAAGTGTGCGAGTTGATTTTATAGCACTGAGTGTGCGGGCTCAATATACATTCGTGAATCATTATGGACACTATGTTGCGACACCATTGAGTCGATCGCGGACAGCGGATCGGGTAAGTGTCTTGAGTACATGGCTAATAGGTGCTATGCTTATACTTGGTGTTGAGCTCGGTAAGTTGAACCTATGTGACAAATATACTTGAAGTCACGTACATAAAATTTATCGTAGGATGGGTGAAAGGCCGTTTAGTCGTTTGATTGTAACGAAAATAAATTGATTTATGAAAATGCTTCAATGTCCTATTGATGAGTATATGGAATGTGAATGCATGAATTGATATGAAATTGAATCGATAGGTTGGAGGAACTATGGTATGGTTCGGAATGGATGGAGTAATTAGCCTCGTTCCATTTTGTTTTCTCTTGTGATAATGTTATTGATGGATGGTAGTGCATTGCTTATGACTTACTGAGTTATAAACTCACCCGGTGTTTCCTTGTCACCCATTATAGGTTGCTTGGACTCATCTATTTTTGTGGGGTCGGGCCGTCATCGAAGTCATCACACCGGATAGCAAGTTTTGGTACTTTCTTCTTAGTGTGCTTAGAAGATCATTTGGCATGTATAAGCTAGTACGTTGTGTTTGAATTATGGCATGTAAACTTTAAGCCATGCGAAAATGGCACGAATGTTCGATTGAGTTGGATCAAGGGTAGGCATGAAATGGACCTAGTTACTTTCGTAACAGATGCTGGCAGCAGCAGTGTCATGAGATTGAAAAATCACTAAAAATAGTAGGAGTGGAATTAATTGATGAATAAATTATGTAATCGAAGCTCGATGAGTCTGCTTTCATGAGGAAGTAACGAAAAGATCATATGGGCAGTATATTAAGAGATAATCAGATTTTTGTGGGACAGGGCCAGAACGGTTTCTGGATTCCCTGCTCCGACTTCGGAAATTCATTATAAATTAACCAGAGATAATTAGGGATCGTACCATATATGTACAGATTCCTCTCTGAGTCTAGTTTTCATAGAAACAAACGGCATCAGTATTGAAGCTCCGTGCAGGGAGATATCCAAGTTGTAATGGGCAAAGGTCAGTGTAGTCGACCCCTGCAACTCGGGAGACTTTGACTAATAAACTGTACTAATTGGCCCAACCAAAAATTCTAGAAAAAAATATATAGATGGGAACATGAGTCTAGTTTCTGGGAAAAATTACAAAACTGATTTTCGAGTTACGAAACTCAAGATATGATTTTAAAACGACTAGTACACAGATTGGGCAGTGTCTGAAAAATAAATTTTGTAAGGGGTTAAAGCCAGTTAACACCTCGTGTTCGACTCCGGTGTCGGTTTCGGGTTCGGGGTGTTACATTTGATTGGTATCAGAGCTATGGTTTAGTCGGTTCTAGGACTACCATAGCGCGTATGAGTCTAGCTATACATGCCGAATGTTAATGTTTAAATGTGTGATGACTTCCGACGGTTGAAATGTTTTTGTTTTGATTAGTAAATGGACCCCGGTGAAGAAAGAACCCTAGCGGATGACATTGAGAGCGTAGCGGCTGCTCCTGCGCAAGGGACGCCGCCTGTTGAACCTCAGTCATCTGCGAATAATCAAGGTGAGGGGGCTAAACAAGCCTTCTTTACCATGATGAATGAGTGGGTCGCGCAATATGCCCGAACCAACCCGGCTGTCCAACAATTCCCAAATTTGAATAATCCACCCCAAGGGCCTGTAAGGCCATCAGTCGCTGATCCTGTGAGGCTGAGTAAGCCACCTGTAGACTTGATTAGGAAGCGTGGGGCCGAGGAGTTCAAGGCCATAGTAACTGATGATGCCGAAAGGGCCGAGTTCTGGCTTGATAACACCATTCGGGTGTTCGATGAATTGTCATGCACACCCGATGAATGTCTAAAATGTGTTGTATCTTTGTTGCGAGACTCAGCCTACTATTGGTGGAGGACCTTGATTTCCATAGTCCCGAACGAGCGAGTAACTTGGGACTTCTTTCAAACGGAATTCCGAAAGAAATTTATTAGCCAACGGTTCATTGATCAGAAGCGTAAAGAGTTCTTGGAACTCAAGCAAGGCCGTATGACTGTATCTGAATACGAACATGAATTCGTAAGACTCAGTAGGTATACCCGGGAGTGTGTAGCTGATGAGGTTGCTATGTGCAAAAGATTCGAGGAAGGATTGAATGAAGATTTAAAGCTACTAATGGGTATTTTGGAAATAAAAGAATTCGTAACACTAGTCGAACGAGCCTGCAAGGCGGAAGAACTTGGAAAGGAGAAGAGGAAGGCTGAATTTGAAGCCAGAGATTATCGTAAAAGATCGACGGGTAAAGCTCCGTTCTCAGCTATATAGAAGTTCAGGAAGGACATTAATAAGTCGAGGGCGACTGCGGGAATTTCCATCAGGGCAAGACCATCGATGGGCTCCCGAGCTACTTCGGTAGCTAGTGTGGGCAATAATCGTCACGAGAAACCTGAATGTCCCCAATGTGGAAGACGACACCTAGGTGAATGTTGGGGCAAGTCTACTAGCAGGGCCTGTTACGGATGCGGTTCGAAGGACCACTTCATTAGAGATTGCACGGAGCTGGATGAGAAGAATAAGATTCAAGGTGCAAGACCTAGTGGAGTGACATCTAGAGGAAGACCACCGAGAATTTTAGGAGGCAGGGGTGGTAGTCAGAGGGGGGCCTCTGATACGGTCGATCGAGCCGAGAACCGTACTTCTGCTAGAGCATATGCCATTCGCGCACGAGAGGAGGCATCCTCCCCCGACGTCATCACTGGTACCTTCACTCTCTTTGATACTAATGTGATTGCATTGATTGACCCTGGTTCTACTCATTCATATGTATGCGAAACCTTAGCAACCAGTAAGACTCTACCTGTTGAGTCTACTGAGCTCGTAATTCGAGTATCAAACCCTTTGGGCCAATGCGTACTTGTTGATAAAGTGTGTAAGAGATGCCCTCTAATAATCCGAGAATCCTGTTTTCCGGCCGATTTGATGCTTTTGCCGTTCGACGAGTTTGATGTTATTCTTGGTTTGGATTGGTTAACCGCGCATGATGCGGTTGTGAATTGCAAAAGCAAGACTATCGATTTGAAGTGCGCAAATAACGAAATAATCCGAGTTGAGTCTGCGGACTTAAGGGGGTTGCCAGCTGTAATATCAGTAATGTTGGCCCAGAAATATGTAAGGAAAGGGTGCGAAGCATACCTCGCGTATGTACTTGATGACAAGGAGTTAGAAAAGAAACCCGAATCGGTGCCGGTGGTTTGTGAATACCCGGATGTTTTTCCTGAAGAGTTACCGGGTTTGCCACCTGTTCGGGAGGTAGAGTTTGGTATTGAGCTTGTACCTGGAACTACGCCTATTTCGATCGCTCCGTATCGTATGGCACTAACCGAGTTAAAAGAGTTGAAAGCTCAGTTGCAAGAATTGACAGATAGAGGTTTCGCTCGACCAAGTTTCTCACCTTGGGGTGCACCAGTATTGTTCGTGAAAAAAAAAGAAGGACGAAACCATGAGGTGGTGCATTGACTATCGTCAACTAAATAAAGTGAAGATAAAGAATAAGTATCCGTTACCGCCTATTGATGATCTGTTCGATCAATTAATGGGAGCATCGGTGTTTTCAAAGATAGATTTGAGATCGGGTTATTATCAGTTGCAGATTCGAGATTCGGACGTACCCAAAACTGCTTTTAGAACGAGGTACGGTCACTACGAGTTCTTAGTGATGCCGTTCGGGCTCACTAATGCCCCTGCGGTGTTTATGGATTTGATGAATCGGATCTTCAGGCCGTATTTGGATCGATTCGTAGTTGTGTTTATTGATGACATCTTGGTCTATTCAAGAGATGAGACCGAACATGCTGAGCATCTGAGGCAAGTGTTGCAAATTTTGCGGGATAAGCAGTTATATGCTAAGTTCAGTAAGTGTGAGTTCTGGTTAAGAGAGGTTAGCTTCTTGGGTTATGTGGTATCCGCATTGGGTATTCGAGTTGACCCGAGCAAAATTTCAGCCATACTTAACTGGAAGCCTCCGAGAAATGTTACCGAAGTCCGGAGCTTTCTAGGGCTCGCTGGTTATTACCGATGATTTGTCAAAGGTTTCTCGATGATAGCCACACCAATGACAAAGCTACTTCAGAAGGATGTTAAGTTTGAATGGACGGAGAAATGTCAGAAAAGCTTTGATCAACTGAAAACTCATCTGACTGAAGCTCCAATTTTGGTGCAACCCGAATCGGGTAAAGAGTTTGTCATTTATAGTGACGCATCCCTACTTGGGTTGGGTTGCGTATTGATGCAAGAAGGTCGAGTTGTGGCCTATGCGTCAAGACAATTGAAGCCACACGAGAGAAATTATCCGACCCATGATCTTGAACTAGCCGCCATTGTGTTTGCATTGAAAATATGGCGACATTATTTGTTTGGTGAGAAGTGCCATGTGTTTTCGGATCACAAAAGTCTCAAATATTTGATGACTCAACGAGACTTGAATCTGCGACAAAGACGTTGGCTTGAGTTGTTGAAAGATTACGAGCTTGTCATTGATTACCACCCGAGAAAGGCTAATGTGGTTGCGGACGCCTTAAGCCGGAAATCACTGTTTGCTTTGCGAGCGATGAATGTACACTTGTCTGTTCTACCTGACAATGTGTTAGTAGCTGAATTAAAAGCGAAACCATTATTGACTCATCAAATTCGTGAAGCTCAGAAGGTCGATGATGATTTGGTTGCAAAACGAGCTGAGTGTGTTCCGAACAAGGAATCGGAGTTTCAGATTGATGATGATGGTTGTTTGAGGTTTAGAAGTCGTTTGTGTGTTCCAAGGAATTCGAAACTCATTCCGATGATTCTGAACGAAGCCCATTGTAGCCGAATGTCAATTCACCCGGGGAGCACGAAAATGTACAACGACTTGAAACGTCGGTTTTGGTGGCATGGTATGAAGCGAGACATCTCCGACTTTGTTTCGAGATGTTTAATATGTCAACAGGTGAAAGCGGAACATCAAGTGCCTTCAGGATTACTTCAGCCGATCATGATACCCGAGTGGAAATGGGACCGAGTCACAATGGACTTTGTGTCCGGACTGCCATTGTCCTCAAGTAAGAAGGATGCGATTTGGGTTGTTGTTGATAGGCTGACTAAGTCGGCTCACTTTATCCCCGTGCGTACGGATTTTTCATTGGATAAACTAGCCGAATTGTATGTTACTCAGATTGTGAGATTACATGGAGTACCTATTTCTATCGTGTCGGATAGAGATCCGAGATTCACCTCGCGATTTTGGAAGAAATTGCAAGAAGCTTTGGGTACCAAGCTGCATTTTAGCACCGCTTTTCATCCCCAAACCGATGGTCAATCCGAGCGGATAATTCAGATACTCGAGGATATGCTGAGATGCTGCATCCTTGAGTTTAGTGGTTCATGGGAACGGTATGTACCTTTGATTGAATTCGCTTATAACAATAGTTTTCAATCAAGTATTAAGATGGCACCTTACGAGGCTTTGTACGGTCGTAAATGCCGAACGCCATTGTTTTGGACCGAGCTCGGTGAAAGTAAAATTTTCGGAGTTGATTTGATTAAAGATGCCGAACAGAAAGTAAAGGTAATCCGTGAAAGTCTGAAGGTAGCCACAGATCGTCAAAAATCGTATGCGGATCTGAAACGGAAGGACATTGAATATCAGGTGGGAGATAAAGTGTTCCTCAAAGTGTCACCTTGGAAGAAGGTACTCAGATTTGGCCGTAAAGGCAAGGTGAGCCCGAGATTCATTAGGCCGTATGAAATTTCCGAACGAGTGGGGCCGGTTGCATATAGATTGATTTTGCCCCCTGAACTTGAAAAGATTCACGACGTCTTTCATGTTTCGATGCTTCGGCGCTATAGATCTGATCCTTCGCACATAATTAGTCCGTTGGAGGTTGAAATTCAGGCTGATATGAGTTATGAAGAAGAGCCGATGCGTATCATAGCTCGTGAAGTGAAGGGGTTGCGAAACAAAAGGGTTCCGTTAGTAAAGGTGTTATGGCTCAAACACGGGATCGAGGAAGCTACTTGGGAAACCGAGAGCTCGATGAAAGAACGATACCCAAACCTACTTACCGGTAAGATTTTCGGGGACGAAAATTTCCTGAGTGGGGGAGAGTTGTAACAGCCCAAAATTAGACCCTGGTCGGAATGTGGTTTCGAGACCACATTATCGAGCCAAAAATTTATTTTCGTGTTTTAATTGCATAAATTGTTGTGTGACAATGAATATATGAGAAATTAAATGCTTAATATTAGCATTAGGATTGTGAATTCATTCAAAAAGGACCTAGTTGTCGAAGTTAGAAAAGATGATAGATGAATTATAAGGATTAACTAATAATAGGTTGAGGAAGCATGGCTTTGCATGTCAATTTGCCCATAAAATTCATGGTGGCCGGCCAAGGAGTGATGATGCTCCACTCATTCTAATTTAATATGTTTCTTTGGTGAACAAATGATGGGGATAATAATAGAAAAGGGAACAAAAAAAAATGGGTGTCATACTTGCCATCTCCTAGCCGAAAAACCAAGAAAAAGAAGGGGAGAAAAGAACTTGGAAGGAATTCGGCCATTGCTTGTGCCTAGGGGGAGTGTTTGATGTTGTGGCATGAAAAATGAGGGAGTTTGAATGCTTAATAAGGAGGGAAGAAGGAGTGTTCATATTTTCTTTCTTTTGCAATTGCTCTAACTAGAGGAAGAAGAGGAAGCAAGATTCGGCCAAGGTGGTCCTTTAGACCAAGGTATGTTCAATGATATTTTTGGAAGCTTACCCTACCTTTGGGGTGATGAGTCTAGATTCTATCTATTCCATGGTTGGATTTGGGGTTGTTGGAGAGTTAGGATTCGGCTAAGGAGTTTAAAAATAAAAGCTAGTTGATACCTTGATGCTATTAGCATGCTAGTTATATGGATGTGTTAAGTTGCTTGTTATGTTAGCATGAAAGTTGAAAATTGTTAAGCTATTTTGTTGGAGGTGCCGAACTTAGGACTAGGAAGAGAATGAGTATTCGGCTAACATAGTGGAAAGGTGGTGTTGCCGATTGCTAGATTTAGACTAGGGGAGTGGCTATAATGGGCATTAAGATGTGGAACTTAAGAAATGTAGTTATATGTGGACTTAAATGATGTTATAGTTGACATTGTACATGTATACATGCATTTCGGCCATGGTCTTTAATTGAATTTGAGATTTGTAATGTGATTTTCCTAAATTGTCTATGAATTTTTGGTTGTTGATCCCATGGTAATGGTATATTGAATCCATGAAAATTTAGTAAGGTTGCATTCGGCAACTTGCTTGGAATTAAAAATTGATGTCTAAGCTTAGGTGATTTCGATGATGATATATATATATATTCATAAGTATATTTAGTTGATTCGGCTTTGGTAGTTGCATGAGGTTATTGGCCGAATATACTAACATACATATACATGTGAAATTGGATTGTAAATATTTAGCAAGGTGGTTAAACTAGTTAAATTATTGATTTAGCTCAAGGAGTTAAAGGAGGTGAATCGAGCAAAGGCAAAGAAAATGTTATCGAGTAGCCGAGTTGGAACCGTCTTACCCAACACGAGGTAAGTCATTAAGCATGTAGTTGGTATTATTTCAAATGGTCATAATGTGTATGTATTGATGCTGAATGGAATGAATAAATATACATATATATATATGCATTTACGTATGTGATGATGAAATTGTTGAATGAAAGAAAAGAGGTAAGATGTACTGAGTTGTTGATCTCGGCACTAAACGTGCGGGATAACCATTTATGACCATGAGATTGGCGCTAAGTGCGCGGGATTAAATTGTACAGCACTAAGTGTGCGATTCGACTATGTTGCACTAAGTGTGCGAAATGAATATGATGCACTAAGTGTGCGAATTGACCATGCGGCACTAAGTGTGCGAGTCTGACTATGTAGCACTAAGTGTGCGATTTGATTACGTAGCACTAAGTGTGCGAGTTGATTTTATAGCACTGAGTGTGCGGGCTCAATATACATTCGTGAATCATTATGGACACTATGTGTGCGACACCATTGAGTCGATCGCGGACAGCGGATCGGGTAAGTGTCTTGAGTACATGGCTAATAGGTGCTATGCTTATACTTGGTGTTGAGCTCGGTAAGTTGAACCTATGTGACAAATATACTTGAAGTCACGTACATAAAATTTATCGTAGGATGGGTGAAAGGCCGTTTAGTCATTTGATTGTAACGAAAATAAATTGATTTATGAAAATGCTTCAATGTCCTATTGATGAGTATATGGAATGTGAATGCATGAATTGATATGAAATTGAATCGATAGGTTGGAGGAACTATGGTATGGTTCGGAATGGATGGAGTAATTAGCCTCGTTCCATTTTGTTTTCTCTTGTGATAATGTTATTGATGGATGTTAGTGCATTGCTTATGACTTACTGAGTTATAAACTCACCCGGTGTTTCCTTGTCACCCATTATAGGTTGCTTGGACTCATCTATTTTTGCGGGGTCGGGCCGTCATCGAAGTCATCACACCGGATAGCAAGTTTTGGTACTTTCTTCTTAGTGTGCTTAGAAGATCATTTTGGCATGTATAAGCTAGTACGTTGTGTTTGAATTATGGCATGTAAACTTTAAGCCATGCGAAAATGGCACGAATGTTCGATTGAGTTGGATCAAGGGTAGGCATGAAATGGACCTAGTTACTTTCGTAACAGATGTTGGCAGCAGCAGTGTCATGAGATTGAAAAATCACTAAAAATAGTAGGAGTGGAATTAATTGATGAATAAATTATGTAATCGAAGCTCGATGAGTCTGCTTTCATGAGGAAGTAACGAAAAGATCATATGGGCAGTATATTAAGAGATAATCAGATTTTTGTGGGACAGGGCCAGAACGGTTTCTGGATTCCCTGCTCCGACTTCAGAAATTCATTATAAATTAACCAGAGATAATTAGGGGTCGTATCATATATGTACAGATTCCACTCTGAGTCTAGTTTTCATAAAAACAAACGGCATCAGTATTGAAGCCCCGTGCAGGGAGATATCCAAGTCGTAATGGGCAAAGGTCAGTGTAGTCGACCCCTGCAACTCGGGAGACTTTGACTAATAAACTGTACTAATTGGCCCAACCAAAAATAATAGAAAAAAATACATAGATGGGCACATGAGTCTAGTTTCTGGGAAAAATTACGAAACTGATTTTCGAGTTACGAAACTCAAGATATGATTTTTAAAACGACTAGTACACAGATTGGGCAGTGTCTGGAAAATAAATTTTGTAAGGGGTTAAAGCCAGTTAACACCTCGTGTTCGACTCCGGTGTCGGTTTCGGGTTCGGGGTGTTACAACACTCATAATTAATGTGCAAGTTTATTATGAGGTTTGAAATGATTGATTGATTGTGGTAATCGGTTATAATGGAGAGATTTTGGTTATTAGGCTAATATCAAGACATCTTAAATTATGCTTGTAAATTGATAGAACAAACAATGTGACTCAATAAGTTATTACTGTGAGTTTTAATGCAATTTATATTATCTTGTGTTTATATCACTAGATTTGGTAAATGATTGGTAAGAGTTGCTTATTATGTTCATATGGACATACTAAGCTATATAGCTTACCCCATTTTTTTCACATGTTTTATAGTGCCGTCAAGCTAGCTCAAGTTGGAGATCACCAGAGATCCTATCACATTATCAAGCTATCATTTTGGGTATTGATGAATTCAATTATTTTGAGTTATGGCATGTACAGGGACTTGGTCATTTTGTTATATGCATCATATGATTTTAGTCAATGTAATGGCTTGTAATCGTCAAAGGCTTATTTTGCTATTTGGCCATGTAAGTTGGCTTATATTGGCTAACATGGTTATAAGCCTAAGTATATTCATATATGTGTCAATTTCTATGGTGATATGATCATGGTAATGCTTGGTGAATGTGAAATGTTTGGAAATGTGATTTATGTCATGATTGTATAATTTTTGGAAATGTGACCTATTGATGAGATAAGGAATTTGAGTATAATTTGGTAACTAGAAAGTAATTGAATGAAGTCTAATGAATGTGAAATTTGTATGTTTGATTTAGGGCTTAATAAATGTAGTGAATGTGTTGGATAAAGACATTGAGTTGATATGTTTTAACCATGAATGTGGATGTTTTGGTTGCTCAAGTATGTATTGTTTTGTACCTTTGAATTGGGGTAAGTGTATGTTTGAATAAGGGTGGAAAAATGGCCTGGTAAATAGCCTTGTTTTTGTCCACATGAGTAGACACACGGGCATGTGTCTAGGCCATGTGTGACACATGATCAACTCTATGGGCATGTGATCCGGCCGTGTGTCCCCTGCACCTGCATTGTTGCAAAGTAGAATGCTTAGTATCAAGCACACGGGTATGAGACACGACCATGTGTTTCAGCCATGTTAAGGACATGGCCTCGAGACATGGGAGTGTACCATGGCCGTGTGACTTAAACTTGCTCTTGTGTGACAAATAGAGAGTTACACAAGTTAGGGACACGGGCATGTGTGATCACACGACCTACCCACACGGGCGCGTCCCAAGCCACACGGGCGTGTGACCCCTGTTTTAGCAAAAATTTTCTAAAGTTCTCAATTTAGTCCCGAACTACTTTCAAAGTACGTTTTGGGCCTCGTAGGCTCATATTAAGGACTTTATGATTAAATGCAAATGGTTTTAATTGGGACAAAAATTTGTGGCTCAGAATTGTGTGATAGTTTGTGTTGAAGTCCGGTAATGCCTCGTACCATGTTTCAGTGTCGGATACAGGTAATGGGTGTTACATTTAATGGTATCAGAGCTATGGTTTAGTCGATTCTTAGACTAACCTAGCATGTGTGAGAGTCTAGCTATATATGCCATATATAATCTGTGATAGTGTGATACCTCTCGACTCTGATGATATTGTTTTGTTGAGACAGAGATGCTTTCCAACCAAGCTACTTTCAAAAACGCTGAAAGTGATACTAAGATATTTGGAAATGTGTTTGTGATAAGTTAAAACTTGGAAACGTATGAATAAGATTTCATGATATGTATGTGATGATGTACAAAATGAAATAACCATAAGTTGAGAAATATGGGTAACATGTCATTGTTCCGATTGAACATTGTGTTTCGATGGGTTATGGTGATTTTATGAAATGAAATAAAAGTTTATATTATGATAATTTCATCCATGTTTGTTTGTCATTCATATGATGTTATGTGCCTAACTTGTTTGATTAAGTGAATACGATAAGTAAATTTACTCAAAAGTTATGGAATGTATGTATAAGTGCACTTGTTTGAATAATATACTTGGAAAGTTCGTGTAACATAAATATGTATGTTAATTCTCCTGAAGTGAATTATATAACTGTTATGATATTATGATGATAATGAATGTTAAGTCACATGTGTGCATATATGACAGTCAAGTTAGAGGCTTTACGACCTCACCCCCTTACCAATATGGTATTTTATAATGAAATTTCACGAGATTTATGTTGAATGAGATCACAAGTGAGAGACTAAAGAGTTCAGTAGTGGAATAACTAATAATGCAGTTAGAGTTGAAAATAGTTTGGCAAGTGAATATAGTTTTGAAAAAGATTCCAGGTTATTCTAAAGATTATTCAAATTTCACAATGTCACAGTTAAAGAAAAAGTTAATCTCAACTAATCGACTCATTCAGGTATGATGTCTAAGGTATGTATTTGTTGGAATTTCTCTCGGATTGATTTTCATTAGTGAATGGAATAATACGGGATTAATGATGACAAAATTAGTCAGAGAAATGATATTTGAATCGTAAAGATGTTTGAGTGTAACAGTTGAAATTGAATAGATTGTGATGATCTCTCCTAGGTATTTTTTATATTCAATTATCCTCAGAGATATTTTTGATTGTTTGTTTTTTGATGAAATTCTGATAATATGAGAATGCTAGCTAATTATAATGTTAGATGAAAGAACTGTTGGTCTGGTTGGCTGATGATTAGCATATCTTATCTCTCTCACTTTAGGGTTCTATTCTATTATGTTTGGAATAAAAGTTGATGGTGAAAATTTATGTGAGGTTATTCTTTTGTTTCTTTTGGATGTTGTTTTGTTTTATATATATATTTGGAAAAATATATTATCTCTATTACAATTTATTCCAGAGCATGTAAGCATTATTTTTCTTCTAGTTTTCTCCGACGAATCATCAAGATCTTTATTATTTCTTATTAGTTTTATTCTCAGACTTCCAGTATGGTATTCGCATCTTGGATTTCTTTATCTCGATTTTCTTATCATCCTTATTTTGTAAATTATCAATCATGGCTCATCTTTAAAGTGCGTTTTTTGGCTTGTGAAAACTATGTCTATTATGGGTGTATTTCTGGATCAATCATAGGAACGTAGTGATTCCTGTATCAGGATTTCTCTAATTTTTATGAAAGGAATTGACATCGACAAAGGTATAGATAGTGGAAGCTCAAGCTCAAATTGTATGATGGTTTTCTTTTCTCAGGTAAGTTTGATTAAGGTTAATGAGTTCAATCCGGATATTTTGTTTCCTTAAGCTAATGCAGTTGTAAAGATATTTGATTAGCATGTTAAGGGAATTATAAAAGATTGTATGTTTGAGTCATTTAACAGCATGAAGAAAGGAGTATTTTGATATGTTATTATTTGATAGCTGAAATCGACTCAGTTGATTTTATTTGAGTTGAAAGGTAATTTGAGTTATATGCATTTAAGTTTATCCCCAGGTAAGAAAATAAAATCTTGTACATTCATGGGTGAATAGATGGACAGTTTGAAGGAAGAATTCATATTCTAGAAAGTATGATACAGAGATATACCTATTTGATTTGTTCGAATCGAATGATAATGTTATGAGTTAAAGCTATTCCGATTGATGAGTTATCTCATTTGTGAAAGTTTGAATGGTCTGTTGCATGTTAACAAACTTGAAAATAGCTGAAGGTGTTACTAACCGAAACACTGACTCTAGGTTCTGTTTGAATTGAGTAAAGAATTCGCTATTTTTTTCAATGATGCACTGTAATGCCCCAAATTTGGGCCTAGAAGGAATGGGCCTTTAGTAGGGGAACAGTGAGAAGGATTGACGTAAGTAGGTAGTTGTGTAAGAAATGAGACAAATTAATGTCTGCTTCAGTGGCTAAGTGTCTTGAGGAGTGTTGGAGAAGTCCTGGGTTCAAATCTAGTCTCTAGGAAAATTTTAGTTTTTCCTCTTAAGTGAATCTAGACACTAGAACATAGGTCCTATAATTAATTAGGGATGTTTTTATCACAAAAGGAGCCTGTGGTGTGGTGCCAAGGTGGCATGTAGAGTAACCTTAAGCTCTGGGGTTCGAGTGTTGGCGCAGCATAAAAGAAGTATTTATTTTGCTACATGGGAAGGCTAGTATTTGAGTTAGATGGGGACTCTAAGTTTGAATGGGTCTTGAGGAATTTGAATGGGTTGTTGGAGGAGTAAATTAAGGAAAGGGTTGAAAGGAAATCTGGGAGTGGATTATGGAGTGATTTATGGAGGAAAAATAAGAACTTTGAAGGGGGAAAGTGTTGTGCTGAATTTGGTCTTTAGGCATTGGGGGAAATCAGTTTTGGGCATTTCTTCCGGGAGCCGTGTTCGTTAAAGGTCATTTGGGGGTCACTCAGTTTTTTACTGATGTTTCAAGCCTTTTTCTCCTCATTTTTAGTTTTTACCTTGTTTTCATTGAGGTTCTTGCTACTCTTTGTTTTTCGAAGCCAAATAACTGCAATTGTACTGTTCGGGTGCCTTTTCAGTTTTGGTTTGTTACATTTTTCCTTTCTCCTCTTATCATTTTGTGCTTAGGCCGATTACCTTAGTGCTTTTGGGTTCTATTTTTGCAAACATTCCTTGACTTCTTTTTCTACTTTTTCCCTCTTCTTCTCTTGGCCGATTCTTGGCTTCTCTCCCTCTAAGTTTCTTTCGATTTTTGGGCAATCTTTCTTTCTCTATCTATTGTCGATTCTCTTTTCTCTCTTTCAACACTGGCTAAATACCCCCTATCCTCTACTCTTAATTTTGTGATACTGGCCGAATTCTTCATACCCCCTTCGTGGTTGTTTTGACAGGGTAAGTGTTCTTTAATCTAGCCATGCAGTACCTTTACTCTGTCTCTCTCTATATCGGTTGTTATTGCCTTCTTTTGACAACTTCTTCTCCATGCCGATTTTGATAGGGGAACGATTGTCCCATATGGTACCTTGATTTAAGGGTATACTTTTGGGTGTGCCATTGCAGGTCGAATACCTCTTTCTGCCTTTCGTAGTACCACGTTTTGATAAGTTGCTTTCCACTTGGCTTAAGTTACTTACGCATATGGTAATGGTTAATAGGTTCATTTGAATGCAAATATTTATCAAGGGATTGTTATTTGATTTCGTCAACAGTTTTAGTGGGCTAGACCACGCTCGTTCAATCAAGGTTTTGTGCTCGGGGGTTTCTGCGCCTTTTCGTTAGCAAGGTGCGTAATTGTACACCAAACCTATGATTGTAGATCGGAAAAATGTCGAAAAGCCAGAAATATGGTGTATGATGCCACATGAGCGTGCGATCGTGCATGTGGTGAACCAAGCTCACGGAACGTGGGCGTACGATAAGGAAGGCCACCATGAGCGAATTCGTGGGCTTAGGCCATAGTGGGCCCCTTGGGCCCCGAAATGGGCCGAATATACCGAGTGAGCTTGTGGGCTCGCTTGTGTCAAATCAACTGCTAGGTGGAATATGGTTGGGCTTGTCATGTCGTGTACATGGCATAGGCCGTTCTGGGCCACGTTGGGCTAGACTGGGTCGTGTGGGCCCAATAGGCTCTTGGGCTCACATGGATAAAATGTATGTTATGTGGTAAGTTTTGGACTGGGCTACGTCGTTCGTACAGCCGTGAATAGTTCTGGGTTAAATGGGCCGTATGGGCCTAATGGGCCTATGGGCCCGCGTGGGTAAATTTCGCTGTTAAGCGAAAAGTGGATAGACTTGTCATGTCACGCACATGACCTAAGTTGTTTTAGGCCTCCATGGGCCGAAATGGGTCGTGTGGGCCCAATAAGCTCGTGGGCCCAGACTGATAAAACCAGCGGTAAGGGACTATTAATGAACCGGGCTATGGTGTGCACAGCCGTATCTAAATTTAGGCTAAATGGGCCACACGAGAGTGTGGGTACACTTGGGCCGAGTAATGGCCTTAGGCCCACTTGCACTGTTCGTCTGTTTAGGTTACTTAAGTCGTTCAGGGTGACGATGGACCTTCTATTGGGTCGTTAAGACCCTAATTTGTAAAATTACCGAAATAATCTCGATTTGTAAAATTACCGAAATACCCCCAGTTTGTAAAATTATCGAAATACCCTTATAGTATAAAATTACCAAAATACCCCTGTAGGGTAAAATGACTGTTTTGACTGTGATTGTATGACTGTGTTTTAATTGACTTGACTGTGGTTTTAAAACTGATATGCTTTTAATATATGTTTAAATGACTATTATTGAGCATGGTCATTCTGCATACACGTGTGATGATTGAGCGTGACATACATGACATATTGCATGGGGTTGGGACATTGATATGGAGGAAGTACTGTTCTAATAGGGTCGCATGGGTCGCACGAGACGACTGTGGATCCAGTATTGATTTGTTAAGGTCGCACGGTCGTACAACACGACTGTGGACCGACGGACGGCTTAAAGCCGCGTAATCTGATTATGGCTCTGTGCCAACCTAAAAATGGCTCTGTGCCATCTTGACTATGGCTTTGTGCAAACGTATTTACCCGTGGCTATGTGCCTAACATATGTATTGATAACTCTGTGTCTACCATATTTATCCAAGGCTGTGTGTCGATTATATTACCATCGCTGATAGCTATCTGCCAAACATAATACAGTTACCTATGGCTTTGTGCCAATTATAATACCACTACTGAAGGCTTAGAGCCGCATATATACTAGCAGCTTTGCTACAATTTCAGTTAGTGCCACAACCGGTGCTAACATTGGTGTGCTGGCTGGGTGGGTCAATTTTTTCCCCACGTAAATGTAGGGTTGGTACGAATGGTGTGTTGGCTGGATCGGGGTGGGATGCATCCTCATACTGTTGCATATCTGTTTATGAGATTCGTCACTGTATTGGCCTTAGGCCTACTTGTTCTGTTATTGGTTTCGGCTAGGCCCAATTGATTCTGTTATGTTTGTCACCCAAATGATATTGTAGTGGGCTTCGGCCCACGTATGTTCTAAACTGGAGTGTACTGTTGCTGTTAAAGGGCTCTGGCCCAGAATGTTTTTGTTTCTGCTTCGGTATGCTGACTGTTACTCTAGTAAAGGGATTACACACTGAGTTTTCACAAACTCACCCCGTTTATTAATTGTGCAGGTGATCCCTAGCATTAGGAGGATCAGTGCTGTGAGGGACTCAGAGATGGCCACACGACTGCCTTTAGACTTTATTTGTGTTTTAGATCCCGTTTTGGGTTTTCAACTTTTGTAATAAGGCCTCTTAAAGTTTCTGAATTTTAACTTTGGGTTTTACTTCGATTTATAACTATTTTTAAACAACACTATGTTTTAGCAATATTTTCGAAACGGTTTTGCAACTTAGTTTTTTTGACATCACGTTTTCGTAAATTAGTTACTTTTAAAAATTAGCTTCCGTAACTTAAAAGAAATTTTGGGAATAGAATTAATAACTTTTCAATGTACCACTTTATAAAATAAACTAACGTAACTGGGATTTTACTCAAGTTTTCAAATAAGAAGGGTTTTCAATGGAAACATGGTTTTCAAAAAACACTTCACTGTGACACGTCAGATAGGGCTTAACTTCTAGGCTGGGTTTGGGGTGTTACATTTAGTGGTATCAGAGCTAGGTTGTAAAACTTGGCCTGTGGTATGGGTTTTCAAAAATTGGAATTTCAAAAAGTTGTTTCCACATATGTAATATGTTTGAGATATTTCTTCTAAAAAGTGTGGCACACCGAGTCTCCGGGGCTGAATCCATAAGTTTATGAAACTGATGTTGTTTTCATTAAAAAAGCAGTAGATAAGATTGCTGTGATTTCTTAGATATTAGACTGTATTGTTACACGTAAAGCTAGAGTTTGTATTTTTTTGTGTATGTTCTGGAAATGGTATGCATGTGTCATTTATTCACTCTGATAGGTAGATGGTTTGGTGCGTGCTTGTATTGTTAGGATCAGAATGCGCAGCGAGAGTGTAGTGTCGTAGGCTAGGTTGTACGACTATTCTAATAGTTGGAAATTTTGAGGACGAAATTTCTTTAAGGGGGTCGAGTTGTAACGCCCCGAATTTGGGCCTAAAAAGAATGGGCCTTTAGCAGGGTAACAGTGAGAAGGCTTGACGTAAGTAGTTAGTTGTGCAAGAAATGACACAAATAAGTGCCTGCTTTAGTGGCTAAGTGTCCTGAGGAATGTTAGAGAAGTCCTGGGTTCAATTATAGTCTCTATAAAAATTTTAGTTTTTCCTCTTAAGTGAATCTGGACACTAGCACATAGGTCTTATAATTAATTATGGATATTTTTTATCACAAAATGAGCCTATGGTGCGGTGGCAAGGTGGCATGTAGAGTAACGTTGAGGTCTGAGGTTCGAGTGTTGGCACAGCATAAAAGAAATATTTATTTTGCTACATGGGACGGCTGGTATTTGAGTTAGCTAGGGACTTTTAGTTTGAATTGGTCTTGAGGAATTTTAATAGGTTGTTGGACGAGTAAATTATGGAAGGGGTTGAAAATGAAATCTGGGAGTAGATTATGGAGTGATTTATGGAGGAAAAAATAGGAAATTTGAAGGGAAAGGGGAGTGTTGTGCCAGATTTGGTCTTTAGGCATTGGGGGAAATCGGTTTTGGGCATTTCTTCTGGGAGACATGCTCATTAAGGGTAATTTGGGGGTCTCTCGATTTTTTTTAACATTTCAAGCCTTTTTCAACTCATTTTCAGTTTTTACCTTTTTTCATTGAGGTTCTTTCTACTCTTTGTTTTTCGAAGCCGAATAACTGCAATTGTTCTGTTCGAGTACCTTTTCGGTTCTAGTTTGTTACGTTTTTCCTTTCTCCTCTTATCATTTTGTGCTTACGCCGATTACCTTAGTGTTTTTGGGTTCAATTTTGGTAAACATTCCTTGACTTCTTTTTTTTACTTTTTCCCTCTTCTTCTCTTGGTCGATTCTTGGCTTCTCTCCCTCTCTATTTCTTTCGATTTTTGGGCAATCTTTCTTTCACTCTTCTATTTCTGATTCTCTTTTCTCTCGTTCAACACTGGCTGAATACCCCCTATCTTCTACTCTTAAGTTTGTGATACTAGTCGAATTCTTCATACCCCTTTTATGGTTGTGTTCTTTAATCTAGCTGTACAGTACCTTTATTTTGTCTCTCTCTCTATAGGTTATTATTGCCTTATTTTGACAACTTCTTCTCTATGCTGATTTTTATAGGGGAACGATTGTCTTATTTGGTACCTCTATTTAAGGGTATACTTTTGGGTGTGCCATTACAGGTCGAATACCTCTTTCAGCTTTTCATAGTACCACGTTTTGGTAGGTTTCTTTTCACTTGGTTTAAGTTACTTGCACATATGGTAATGGTTAATAGGTCTGTTTCAACGCAGATATTTATCAAGGGGCTGTTATTCGATTTCATGAACAGTTTTAGTGGACTAGACCACGCTCGTTCAATCAAGGTTTTGTGCTCGAGGGTTTTTGCGCCTTTTTGTTAGCAAGGTGTGTAACTTGTAACGCCCCGAATTTGGGCCTAGAAGTATTGGGCCTTGAGTATGGGTTCGTAAGGAGGTTGTATATAGGTATTTAATTGTGCAAGGAAATGACACAATTAAATGCCTGCTCAAGTGGTTAAGGGTTCTGAGAGGAGTTGGAAAAGTCCTGGGTTCAAACCTGGGCTTAAGCTATAATTTTGGTTTTAAGTGAAAAAAACCCTGGATGCTTAGATAATGGTCTTTTAAATTATTGTGTTAAATAAATGACACAAGGAATGTGACAACCCGAATTAGGGCCTAATCAGAATAGTGGTTTCGTGATCACAAATCCGAGATAGAAATAATTGTTTTATAATTATTTTTGGGTTTATGATATGATTTCATGATTTCGTGGAAATTTCGTGATGAAATTCTGTGCATTGCGCGCTTAAGTTGAGATTAGGGACTAAATCGAATAAATTATAAAACTCGTGTTTTAGAAGTTTTTAGTATGAAATTGCTTTGGGATATTAACTAGGAGGTCTTAAATAGCAATTTGACCCATTCTTAAGTTATGGACAAAAGTTGGACATGGAGGGAATTTTTTTGAAAGTTTAGTAGTAAGGGTATTTTGGTCATTTGTATATTAAATGAAATAAAATGGGAAAAATAACACAAAATTGGTTATCATCTTCATTAGTTGCTGCCGAAAATTGCTCTCCTCCATAGCTAGGGTTTCTTCAACTTTCAAGCTTCATAATCAAGAAAGGCGTGGAATCGACCTCGAACGGGGGAAGGAGAAAGTTTTGGACTAAATTGCAAAATTCTCATATTTTGCACCGAGGTAAGTTTGTATGTAAATAATACATTAATTTCATTTACATTCTTATATTTTAGCCTATTATATATATTAGATGATGTTGAAGTATAAATCGACTATTGGAAGAATGGAAATAAGTAATAGAGAGAGATCCCGGTTGAACATTCAGAAAGATCGAATAAAATAGAGGGGGCGTAGCTAGGTCACATGTATGGTGCCGAGTGCACATCATGTGTACAAGAAAGCTACGAGATACTATGTAGTAGCTAGGTCACATGTGTGATACGGGATGTATCCCATGTAGGCAAGAGAGCTACGTGAGAGATAAATGTAGCTAGGTTGCATGCGTGATTCCAAGTGAAGGACACCATGTAGACAAGAGAGCTACGAGACAAATCAGCTAGGTCGCATGAGTCGTACTAAGTGTTCACCATGTGTACAAGAGAGCCGAACTAAATGAAATATGATGGTGGGGCTGTGTGCTGAAACCATCAAGTATCGAGGATTAATCCGAATTGTTCAACGGGGTGGTTTTGTGGTGATATTGTAGTCATGGACCTACACTTGTGATGTATGAAATGTGGTGAAAATGATTTGTGGTATATATATATGTAAGTTAAAATGAGGTTAGTATAAAGAATGTGTGAAAGAGTGAAATTAGCATTAAAACTGTTTTGGACAGTAGCAGTGACGTGAATTTGAAAATTCACCAAAAATAGAAGGAATTTAATTAGAGGTTTAATGAGATGTAAAATTAAAGCTTAATGAGTCTATTTTCATATAAAAGAAACATAGCAAGCAAAGGAATTCTATATTTTGAGATATTTACAATTGTGTGTGACTTGCTCAGGATGACTATGTGATCCCCTATTCCAACTTTGAAAAATCATTAAAAATTGTACAAAACAAATTAGGAAATATAGTTTATATGCCTAAATTCATTATTGAGTCTAGTTTTAACTGAAACAGGTTTCATGGTTATTTGAATTGTGTACTGAGAGAAATTCAATTCGTAGTGAATAGAGGTCAGATTAGTTGAGCTGTGTAACAGTGGAAACTTTAACTAATAAACTGTACTAATTGGCTGAACCAAAAATTCTAGGAAAAAATTAGTAAGAATTTTTATGAGTGTAGATTCAGGGAAATTTTACGGATTTGAATTTCGATTTTAGTAACTCAAGCTATGATTTATTTAGTGATCTTGACGCAGGAGGGACAGCTTAATCAAATTGGAGTAAACAGTAAAATTAAAAATATGATATAATTGAGTTATGTTGTAAACATATTAGATTCCTTATTTGTTATTTATATACTTACTTACTAAGCTATAAGGTTACTTTCTTTTCTCTCCTTTGTCTTATAGTGTCATCCAGCTAGCACAGGAGTTAGAGATCGTAGAAGATCCACCCGCACTATCAATACTCTTGGTATCTGAACTCAACATTCTGAAATATGGCATGTATAGCAGACTTAGTTATTTTGTTACGTGTCATAATTGTCTAGGTTTAAATTACTACTTATAGTATCAAACTTATCATTTTGTGCGAAGCCTTTGAAATTAGTTTGTATTGTTAATGGCATATGTTATAATGATCCATGATCAAATTGCACGCCATATTTTTGTTGGGTTTTTTTAATAGTATATACTATAATTTGTTAATACCTCGTACCCTGTTCTGGCGACGGATAAGGGTAAGGGGTGTTACAAGGAAGCATGTGGTCTAGTGGTTGTGGCCTCATTAAGGTTGCAAGGGAGTCTGGGTTCAAGTCTTGGCTCTTGCAATTTATTTTGGTTTTTCTTTTAAAAGAACTTGGACTTTGGCCTATAGACCTTATAATTAATTGAGGATATTTTATGACACAAGAGAGCTTGTGGCAGGGAGTCAAGTGGTGTGTGGAATGGTGTTCAAGGTCTGAGGTTTGAGCGTGAAGCAACACAATTGGGGTATTTATTTTGTAGTTGGTTTCGGCCAGTGGTTGTGTTACAGTGAAATTTTGATGGAGGAGTTGTGGAGAGTTGTGGAGAGTTGTGAGGAGTGATTCAAGGAGGGATAAGGGGAGAGATTTTAGGAGAGAATCATGGATTTCAAAGTAGGGAAAGTTGTAGCCGATTGGGGGTTGGAGTATGCAAATTCGGCTATGAGATGTTTCTCCTCTCATTTTGGTGAGTTTTAGTCTTTTTTTTTTGTGACTCTTAGTGCCGAAAAATATCTCTCTTTGCTCTCTATTTTGGGTTATTGGTGTCTCAAAATTGACCATTTGAGAAGCTAATGGGTGTTGTCGAATACAACCTTTGTTGATGATTTTCCTCTTCCACTTTTGTTTCTACTTCTATTTTTCCTGGCTGAATATACTATCTTTGTATCCTCTTTTCCCTCATTTTCTTTTTTCCATTTCCTTGAGTAGTAGCCAAATATCTCTTCTTCATCTTTTGTCCCAATTGCTTCCCTTACCATCATCTCTTTCACTATACTGATTTCTTTCCAGTTCTCCCCCAATCGATTGTTTTTCTAATCTCTTCATTGCTTTTCCTTTTAGCATACCCTCTGTATTCGGTTCTTGGCCGATTGCTTTTCTCTTTTGCTAGTGACATACGATTTTGGTTTACAAGGGTTCTGACAGACTGGTAGATACTTGCGGGATCTCTCTTGTTTTTTTGTTATAGTCATATGTGTTCGAACACGTTCTTCTATCTTTTCTAAAATTCGATTACTTGTTTCTCTTCATGTACCTGGGTTGTCAAAATCTGATCCCTTCCTTATGGGGTGGTGGTTGTTGGGTTCTAGGTTTTTGATAAAGCGAAGGAGTGTCTGAAGGTAGTCACTGGAACTGTTTTCTTACCACGCGATTTAAGGTAAGCATTTTGGTCTAGCAGTTTGGGTTGGGCAAATGCCCTATATTTGGATTTGGGTTTTTGTTAAGCAATAAAATAGATTCAAGTGCTAGATCATGCATTTGTTGATTAATGGATTCCTTTGTTATTACAGCGTTTCGGCAGGTAAGGGTGTAGTCATCTTTCGATTAACATTACAAGAGGACCGAATCACACACTTTTGTTAACGGTTCGTACTAGGAGATTTCTACACTATTCCAAAAAATGAGTGTAACCATACATCATTCTGTACTATCAAAAGCCGAAAAGGTGTGTATTCACACCCCTATTTAATTGTGAATCGACAAAAGCCAAAAAGCCAGAATGCCGGAACCTCAGCATTCGGGGCCTTACGAGTGTGTGAACGCACGTGGGGCAAACTGAGCCCCAAATCGTGGGTAGCAGACTGCAGAGGCCACCATGTGCGTTTTCGTGGACTGAGGCCGTTATGGGCCTCGATGGGCCAAAATGGGTCGCGTGGACCTAATGGTCTTGTGGGCCCACACGGGTAAAATCCTCGATGAGTGATCAGTGATAGGTTGGTTTATGAGGCTCGAGACGCCGTATGTGAATCTGGACTTAATGGGCCACACGAGCGTGTGGGCCCATACAAACTGTTTTGGCCATGCAGGTTATCTGAGTCGCTTGAAGCAACGATAGACCTTCTAGGAGGTCGTAATAAGTATCGAGACCTCAATATTGGTAAAATAACCAAAATACCCCTAGGAGTAAAATTACAGTTTTACCCCTAACTGACGAGATGTCCGTTACACCCTTAGTGGTAGATTGATTGATGTATGTATGAAAGTTATATGATTGATACCGAGCATGACATCTTGCATTCACATATGTTACTATGATATGTCATCCTGCATAAGGTTGGGTTAATATTGACGGAGGAAGTGTATTGCTTGTAGCCATTCTGTTCAAGTCTTACTGCCTTTCTACTTATGGTTTTTAGTCGTTCAATTAATTGGCATTGCTGCTGTGATATTTATGGCTTTTAGCCATTCTGTCTACGGCGCTGAGCCATTTTGTTGACTTAGTGTCGCAACTGGTGCTAAGCTTGGTGTGTTGGCTGGGTAGGTCGATTTTATCCCCACATGGTGTGTTGGTTGGTAAGGGTGGTGTATTGCTTGGACTGGGTTAGATATCTGTCTGCATAACTGCATCTGATACTGATTCTGTATTGGGCTTAAGCCTACCTGATTCTGTTAATGGGCTAAAGCCCACCTGATACTGTGTCTGTGATGGGCTCGGGCCTAGTTTGTTTTTGTGTACCGTATATCTAAATGTTTGCATTATAAGGGATTACACACTGAGTTTTTGCAAACTCACCCTTCTGTCTAACTGTACAGGTAATCCCCAGCCTTAGGCAATTTGAAGCTGCGAGAGACTCGGAGGTGGCCACACGACCGCTGATTCTCTGTTATAGACTTTTGATTTGAATTTTATGTTTTGGGTTTTACTTTTGTAATAAGGCCTTTAAGGGATTAAATTTTTAATTGAGCTTTTGATTTCCTTATTTAAAACTGCTAAACACGAATTTTCAAAAATTAATAACTATTTTCAAAAACACTTAAAAATAGATGTTTTTATATTTCAAACTTTAGTAGCTTCCGCGATTTGAAATAACTTAAAGTATCAATGCCAGACATTAAGTAAACGTTTTTTACGAGAGGATTTGCTAACCTCGAGCAAAAGGTTTTAATCATAGAAATAAACTTTTAACGACAACTCAATTTTTGAACAACGCTTCAATGTGATACGCCAGATTCGGCCATAACGTCTAGGCCGGGTTTGGGGTGTTACATTTAGTGGTATCAGAGCCATGTTGCAAAACTTGATTGTGGAATGGGTTTTCAAAATTTTGTATTATAAGAGGTTGGTTTCAAATATGTGAAGTGTTTTGAGGTATTATTCTGAAAAGTGTGTCACACCGAGTCTCCAGCACCAAATCTGTAAGTTCTCTGACCCTGTTTACTGTTATAGATTGAAATGTTATACTGAGAAACTGCTATAGATAGTACCACTACACTGAAACTCCATAGATAGAGTAAACTGAAAAACTATAGTGAGCTTGCGAATGCGAAAACAAACTCTAAACTACTGTTTCTCATAAGACATCTGCTTAGTTACCAAAATTATAACTAATTTGCATAAAATTCTTAAACTAGATAATACACATAGTGAAAATGAGCACTAGAAGGGGTGCAAGAGGCCACGGTAGAGCCGTAGAGGTGTTAGAGTTGGATCATCGACATCGGGGCACATGTTAGACATTGAGGCGAGGGAAGCACCGGCTTCACCGGTGGTTGAGATAGGGTCGTTCGGCCAAGCTGCTAGGGATGACGCACTGTCCTAGGCGATGCTTTGTATTTTAAAAAGGGTTACTAGTACTGCTGGGTCTAGTACTATTACTAGGGGCCGTGGGTCGGTTATAGAACGACCCCGGTCAAATGGAGCAGAGATCTTTGGGGGAGTTTTTGGGGTAGCCCCTAGTGTGGCAGAATGCTGGTTGGAGACCATCGAAAAATTATGGATGACCTCGACTGCACACTGGAACAAAAGCTGAAGGATGTCGTGTCCTTGCTGATGGATAAAGCTTACCAGTGGTGGCTTACAGTAAAAGAGGGTACCTTGTCTGATCGATTGACCTGGGGGTTCTTCAAGTCCACGTTTCAGGGAAAGTATACGGGCACCAGCTATGTGGACGGGCACCAGCTATGTGGACGATTGTAGAAAAGGATTTTTGAATTTGGTTCAAGGTGACAGATTTATGGCTGAATACGAGGCAGAATTTCTATGACTTAGTTGGTATGGATGAGGAATAGTAGCAATGGAATATGAGCACTGTGTTTGATTTGAGGACGGCCTCAGGGACAGCCTTCGAGTGTTGATAGCTCCACAGAGGAAGCAGGACTTTGTCGCGTTAGTAGAGAAAGCTAAGATTGTTGAGGAGGTAAAGTACGCCGAGCGTCAGAATCAGGAAAAAGAAAAAAAGCAGAGATAAGAGGGTTTTGGAGACCTCCAATTCTTATTGGAGGCTTAATAGAAATGCTAGAATGGAAGGGCCATTTCGAGTAAGGGCCCCTGTTGCTGTTACTAGATCACAGGCTTGTGCGGGTTGTGGGAGCTACCTTTGAGGTGACTATCAAAAAGGGACTGGGACATGTTCTGGTGTGGATCAGCAGAGCACTTTGTAAGCGATTGTCCACAGAGGTCTAGGCGGATGGAGGCTGTAGGGCAGGGTTTTGTTCAGACAGTGAGAGGTCGACAGCAGCCGCCAGGAGGCCATGGTCAGAGCAGGGGTGGAAATGGAGTGGGTCGTGGAGCACCAGGCAGAGGTGATGGTCAAATTGAGGCGAGGCAACCAACTTTGGCCTATACAGCACATTACCAAGAGGTCGGAGACGCTCTAGATATGGATACCGGTACGTACTTAAACCATAGTGTACTACATTTAATTTGGAACTAGAGTGCGCAGCGGGACTGTAGTGGTGTAGATTGAGCTAGTTCAGATAGTTAGAAATTTCGAGGACGAAATTTCTTTAAAGGGGTAGAATTGTAACGTCCTGAATTTTAGCCTAGAAGTATTGGGCCTTGAGTATGGGTCATATAAGTATTTAATTATGCAAGGAAATGACACAACTAAATGTCTTCTCAAGTGGCAAAGGGTCCTAAGATGAGTTGGAAAAGTCCTGGGTTCAAACCTAGGCTTTAGCAAAAATTTTGGTTTTAAGTGAATAAAACCCTAGATGCTTGGATGAAGGCCTTTTAAATTATTGTGTTAAATAAATAACAGAAGGAAGCATGTGGTCTAGTGGTTGTGGCCTCATTAAGGTTGCAATGGAGCCTGGGTTCAAGTCTTGGCTCTTGCAATTTATTTTGGTTTTTCTTTTAAAGGAACCTGGACTTTATCCTATAGACCTTATAATTAATTGAGGATTTTTTGTGACATAAGGGAGCTTGTGCCAGGGAGGTAAGTGGAGTGTGGAATGGTGTTCAAGGTATGAGGTTTGGGGTATTTCTTTTGCAGTTTGTTTCGGCCAGTGGTTGTGTTACAGTGAAATTCTGATGGAGGAGATGTAGAGAGTGGTGAGGAGTGATTTTATGAGAGAATCATGGATTTCAAATTAGGGAGAGTTGTAGCCGATTGGGGCATTGGAGTATGCAAATTCAACTATGAGATGTTTCTCCTCTCATTTTGGTGAGTTTTGGTCATTTTTTGTTTGACTCTTAGTGTCGAAAGATATCTCTTTTTGCTCTCCATTTTGGGTTATTAGTGTCGCAGAATTGACCATTTGAGAAGCTAATTGATGTTGTCGAATACAACCTTTGTTGACGGTTTTCTTCGTTCACTTTTGTTTTTACTTCTCCTTTTCTTGGCTGAATATACTATCTTCGTATCCTCTTTGCCCTCATTTTCTTTTTTCCATTTCCTTGAGTAGTAGCCGAATATCTTTTCTTCATCTTTTGTCCCAATTGCTTCCCTTACCATAAGCTCTTTCACTATACTAATTTCTTTTTAGTTCTCCCCCAATTGATTGTTTTTTTAATCTTTGCATTAATTTTCCTTTCGTCATACCCTCTGTATTTAGTTCTTGGTTGATTGCTTTTCTCTTCTGCTAGTGACATACGATTTTGGTTTACAAGGGTTCTAACAGACTGGTAGGTACTCGCGGGTTATCTCTTGTTTTTCTGTTATAGTTATATTTGTTCAAACATGTTCTTCTATCTTTTCTAAAATTCGATTACCTATTTCTCTTCATGCACTTGGGTTGTCGAAATCATGATCCCTTCCTTTTGGGGTGGTGGTTATTGGATTCTAGGTTTTTGATGAAGCGAAGGAGTTTCTGAAGGTAGACACAGGAACTGTTTTCTTACCACGCGATTTAAGGTAAGCGTTTTGGTCTAGCACTTTGGGGTTGGCCGAATGCCCTATCTTTGGATTTGGGTTTTTGTTAAGCAATAAAATAGATTCAAGTGCTAGATCATGCGTTTGTTGATTGATGGATACCTTTGTTATTACAGCATTTCGGCAGGTAAGGGTGTAGTTATCTTTCGATTAACATTACAAGCGGACCGAATCACACACTTTGGTTAAGGGTTGGTACTGGGAGATTTCTACGCTATTCCGAAAAAGGTGTGTAACCATACACCATTCTATACTGTCAAAAACCGAAAAGGTGTGTATTCACATCCCTGTTTAACTATGAATCGACAAAATTCGAAAAGCCAAAATGTCAGAACCTCGGTATTCAGGGCCTTACAAGCATGCAAATGCACGTGGGGCAAATCGAGCCCCAAATTGTAGGTAGCAGACTGCAGAGGCCACCATGTGCGTTTTCGTGGACTGAGGCCGTTATGGGCCTTGATGGGTCGAAATGGATGGTGTGGGCCCACATGGGTAAAATCCTTGATGAGTGATCAGTGATAGGTTGGTTTATGAGGCTCGCGATGTCGTATGTGAATCTGGACTAAATGGGCCATACGAACGTGTAGGCCTTCTTGGGCCCAATAGCTGGTTTTGGGCCCATACAAACTGTTTTGGGCATGTAGGTTATCTGAGTGACTCGAAGCAACGATAGACCTTCTAGGAGGTCATAATAAGTATAGAGACCTCAATATTGGTAAAATGACCAAAATACCCCTAGAGTGTAAAATTACTGTTTTGCCCCTAACTGACGAGATGTCCGTTACACCCTTAGTGGTAGATTGACTGATGTATGTATGATAGTTATATGATTGATACTGAGCATGACATCCTGCATTCACGTATGTTACTATGATATGTCATCCTGCATGAGGTTGGGTTAATATTGACAGATGAAGTGCATGGCTTGTAGTCGTTCTGTTCAAGGCTTACTGCCTTTTTGCTTATGGCTTTTAGCCGTTCTGTTAATTGGTAGCATTGCTGCAATATTGATGGCTTTTAGCCATTCTACCTACGTTACTAAGCCCTTCTGTTGACTTAGTGCCACAACCGGTGCTAAGCTTATTGTGTTGGCTGGGTGCGTCGATTTTATCCCCACATGGTGTGTTGGTTGGTACGGGTGGTGTATTGCTTGGACTGGGCTAGATTCCGTATTGGGCTTAGGCCCACTTGATTCCGTTAATGGGCTAAACCCGACCTGATACTATGTCTGTGATGGGCTTGGGCCCAGTCCGTTTCTTTATACCGTATATCTGAATGTTTGCATTATAAGGGATTACACCCTGAGTTTTTGCAAACTCACCCTTCTGTCTAACTGTACAGGTAATCCCCAACCTTAGGCGATTTGGAGCCGCGAGAGACTCGGAGGTGGCCACACGACCGCTGATGCTCTGTTATAGACTTTTGATTTAAATTTTATGTTTTGGGGTTTTAATTTTGTAATAAGGCCTTTGAGGGATTAAATTTTTAATTGAGCTTTTGATTTCCTTATTTAAAACTGCTAAACACGAATTTTCAAAAATTAATAACTATTTTCAAAAACACTTAAAAACAGATGTTTTTATATTTCAAACTTTAGTAGCTTCCGCTATTTGAAATAACTTAAAGTATCAATGCTAGACATTAAGTAAACACTTTTTACGATAGGATTTGCTAACCTCGAGCAAAAGGTTTTAATCATAGAAATGAACTTTTAACGACAACTTAATTTTTGAACAACGCTTCGATGTGATACACTAGATTCGGCCATAATGTCTGGGCTGGGTTTAGGGTGTTACATTACTGTACACCAAAACCTATGACTGTAGATTGGCAAAATGCCAAAAAGCCAACAATATGGTGTATGATGCCACACGAGCATGCGTTCACGCGTGTGGTGAATCGAGCCCACGGAACGTGGGCATATGACGAGGAAGGCCACTATGAGCAAATTTGTGGGCTTAGGCCGCAGTGGGCCACTTGGGCCACAAAATGGGCCAAATAGGCCCAATAGGCTCATGGGCCCGCTTGTGTCAAATCAACTACTAGGTGGAATATGGTTGGGCTTGTCATGTCGCGTACATGGAATAGGCCGTTCTAGGCCACGTTGGGCTAGACAAGGCCATGTGGGCCCAATGGGCTTGTAGGACCACAAGGATAAAATGTATGTTATGTGGTAAGTTTTGGACTGGGCTACGTCGTTCGTGCAACCGTGAATAGTTCTAGGTTAAATGGGTCGTATGGGCCCAATGGGCCTGTAGGCCCGCATAGGTAAATTTCGCTATTAAGCGGGAAGTAGATAGACTTGTCTTGTTGCGCATATGACCTAGGTTGTTTTGGGCCTCGATGGGCCGAAATGGGCTGTGTGGGCCAAGTAGGCTCATGGGCCCACACGGATAAAACCTGTGGTAAGTGACTATTGATGAACTGGCCTCTGGTATACACATAGCCGTATCTAAATTTGGGCTAAATGGGCCACGCGAGCGTGTGGGCCCACTTGGGCCAAGTAATGGGCCTTAGGCCTACTTGCACTGTTATGTCTGTTTAGGTTACTTAAGTCGCTAGGGGTGACGGTGGACCCTCTGTTGGGTCGTTCAGACCCCAATTTGTAAAATTATCAAAATACCCCTGGTTTATAAAATTATCGAAATACCACCGGTTTATAAAATTACTGAAATACCCCTTGTAGTGTAAAATTACCAAAATACCCTTGTAGGGTAAAATAATTGTTTTGCCCTTGTGGGTAAATGACCAGCTTAGATTATGAATTTGATAGATTTGACTGTGATTGTATGACTGTGGTTGTATGACTGTGTTTTAACTGACTTGATTATGGTTGTAAAACTGATACGCTTTTAATATATGTTTAAATAACTATTACTGAGCATGGCCATTCTGCATACACGTGTAATGATTTAGCATGACATACACGAAATATTGCATGGGGTTGGGTCATTAATATGGAGGAAGTACTATTCTGATAGGGTCGCACGGGTTGCACGAGATGACTGTAAATCTAGTATTGATCTATTAAGGTCACACGGTTGCACAAGACAACTGTGGACCAACGAACGAATTAAAGCCGCATAATCTGATTATGGCTTTATGCCAACCTAAAAATGGCTTTGTGCCATCTTGACTATGTCTTTGTACAAACGTATTTACCTGTGACTATGTGCCTAACATACATATTGATAACTCTGTGTCGACCATATTTACCCAAGGCTGTGAGCCGATATATTACCATCGCTGATGGCTATGTGCCAAACATAATATTGTTACCGATGGCTTTGTGCCAATTATAATACCGCTACTGAAGGCTTAGAGCCGCATATATACTAGCAGCTTTGCTGGGATTTCAGTTAGTTCTGCAACCAGTGCTAACATTGGTGTGCTTGCTGGGTTGGTCAATTTTATCCCCGCGTAAGCGTAGGGTTGGTATGGGTGGTGTGTTGGCTGGATTAGGGTGGGATGCATCCTCATACTGTTGCATATATGTCTATGAGATCTGTCACTGTATTGGGCTTAGGCCCACTTGTTCTGTTATTTGTTTGGGCTAGGCCCAATTGATTCTGTTTGTAACACCCCTTACCCGTACCCGAGGCCGGGATAAGGTACGAGGTGTTATCAGATAAACATACAAACATTAAACTAAAATACGGGCCATAAAATTTCATTCATATTTCAAAACATTCATTCACTTACACATAGTCCCTTATTTGAGTCTACGAAGCCCAAAACATACTTTAGAAAGGGTTCAGGACTAAACTGAGAACTTATGAAAATCTTGGAAATTTCATGCTTTAAGGCTCCACACGCCCGAGTCCCAAAGTTGTGTTCTATACACGGCTGGGACACATGGTCGTGTCTCTGCTTGTGTGGAATATACCTAGGCTATTTTCCAAGCTTTGGTCAACCTTAATCTCTTACACACTTATACAAAATCAAAAGCATATAACATGGTATTCATTTAATGATTAAATATTCTCAATTAAACCACAAACATAGCATTTGTATGTCATCATACATGTGTCTCTCATACTCATTTTACCTTGTTTATTATAGTACCACTTATACATTTATACCAAGATTATCATCTTACCAAATATCTTTAGCTTAATCATCAAGCATTCATATTTAAAACTAGATCATATCTTTATAAAATACCACAATTCAGATGCACAAAATAACATGTTTGCCTGAAACATTTCAATTCAACTCCATACCCAACAAGCATTACATTGAGACTAGTCATATATATATACATGTCATGATACATATCATTCTCTTTCTGTTTTCTTATAAACACATATCATTTATTTCATTATATCAATATTTCATATACCATAGTTTCCATGTATTCCACATATATTTATTTTCCTCTTCCTCCTCTCCATTCCACATCCTTAATGTATATAGCATTCTTGTAAGTACGATTTCACAATTTACTAATAAATGCTCACATCAAATTGTCCACACGAGTCATAGTCACTTACTTATTTATAATTCGAGCTAAAGAGCTCCAAATTTAGATCCGTAAAACTAGACTCACATATCTTTCCACCATAAAATTTTCATAATTTTTGGTTTAACCAATTAGTACAGTTTATTCATTAAAATTTCCCCTGTTTCACTTTCTGATAGTTCTAACCTCTCTTCACTAAAAATTAATTATCTCATAGTACAGAACTCGGATAATGTTCTTGTTGATTTATCTTGAAAATAGACTCATCAGGGATTTTAAAAATATAAGTTTAAGCCTCTAATTATTTTTATCCAAAATTTTGTGATTTTCCAAAGTCAAAACAGGGGATCACGTAATCATTCTGAACCAGTCTCACAAAAACATAAATATCACAAAATATAGAACTCATTTTCTTGCTCTGTTTCTTTTATATGAAAATATACTTATTAAGATTTAATTTGATATCTCATTCAGTCTCTAATTCAGTTTCTACTATTTTTGGTGATTTTTCAAAATCACGTCACTGTTACTGTCCAAAACAGTTTTATTGTTAATTCACTCTTTCACACTTTCTTTGTATTAACCTCATTTTAACATACATATCACGAATCATTTTCACCACATTTCATACATCACAAGTATAGGCCCATGATCACAAGGTCACCATAAAATCATCCTCATGTATAACTTACTTGTTTATAACCTCACCACATCCTGGTCACTTAATGAACACATCATTCACATAATCAAGTTCTTGCACTTATTCATCACAAAACTCATAAAGCAATACATAGAGAGTCTCCCGTTGAACACTTCGGATCAATCCTCGATACTTGGTGGTGTCAACACATAGCTCCACCCATCGTATAGTTCAGCTCTCTTGTACACATGGTGAACACTCAATACCACCCATGTGACCTAGCCAATTTATTCGTAGCTTTCTTGTCTACATCGTGTCCTTCACCTGGAACCACGCATGCGACCTAGCTACATATATCCCGTAGCTCTCTTGTCAACATGGTGTACACATAGTATCGCCCATGCTACCTAGCTACATCATAATGTCTTGTAGCTCTCTTGTACACATGATTTGAACTCAGCACCATACATGTGACCTAGTTACATACTATCTGTATCATCCAATCTTTCTAAAGGTTCAACCGGGATTTCTCTCTCTTTTCTAACAATTTCACCAATCAAGTAATTATCAACAAACATATTTCAAATATTATTATAATTATTTTATGATTATTTTTAGGTCTATGATATGATTGCATGATTTCGTGAAAATTTCGTGAAGAAATTCTATGCATAAAGTGCTCAATTTGAAGTTAGGGACTAAATTGAATAAATTGCAATACTTGCATTCTAGAAGTTTCTAGTATGAAATTGCTTTGAAATATTAATTAGGAGGACTTAAATAGAAATTTTACCAATTTCTAAGTGATGGACAAAAATTGGACATAGATGGAATTTTTGAAAGTTAGTAAGGAAGGGCATTTTGGTCATTTGGTAATTAAAAGAAATAAAAAGGGAAAATAAAGCCAAAATCGACTCATCTTTCTCATGGAGGCCAAAATTAGCATGGGGGAAGCCATGGATAGGGTTTTCAAGCTTTCCATGCTCAATAGTAAGTCCATTCTAACCCCGTTTTTCAAGTTCTTTACGTTTTTGGAATCCCAGTAATTTGATTAAGCTTATTCTAGCAATAATTTAAGCTAAGGTTCATATTTGGAAAAATACCCATAGGTGAAATGTGTTTATTTTGCTGTTTTATAATATAATATGAGGTTTTAAATTCTGTTAGACAACTTGTGCTACTCGGTTTTGAGTGAAAACGAGTAAAAGGGCTTAATCGGTAAAAATACCTAATAGTCATAAGTATATGTTAGAGTGAGAATTTGATGTTGCCATAGAAGGGAAAAGTCATCAGCATGTCATAAAACATAAGAATAAGGGATGAAGTTTAATTCCCGAGCCTAGGGGCAAAAGTGTAAATATGCAAAAGTTTAGGGGCAAAATTGTAATTTTGCCAAAGTTTGAGTTAAGGACTATTTTGAATAGTAAATTAATTAAATAAGTAAAATATGATGTTTTAGATCCTAAAAAACGAGATTTGAACCTAAAATGAGAGAAAAATCAAAAATTGGGAAAGTTGGTAAAATGGCCGTTTTAGTATCGAGGTAAGTTCATATGTATAATAAGCATTAATTTATGCATGTTTCAATGTAAAATTGATATATTCATTATGATTTCTGAGGTGTTGAAAGTATGTAAGTTGGTATGATAATAATACAGCAATAATGCTGTAATTTATATTTGAAAGTTAAATTTAGTGAATTAATTGAATTATATTAAATTAAATGATTATGGTGCCAAGTTTATGAATTGATTTAAAAATATGTCTATGGTACATGAAGTGCATTGAATTATCATACATAAATGTGATTTCTATGATTATGGATATTATGGGAAATTGTAAGTTCATATGATTTTTAATAAGGCAATGTGTAATTTAATGTTATTGCCTTCATATTAAATGAGATGTAAGTTTATATATAAGTAATACATCAATATTAATTGTATTATGATATTTTATAATAATATTGGAAATATGTTTGTGGATAATTACTTGATTGGTGAAATTGTTGGAAAAGAGAGAGAAAACCCGGTTGAACCTTCGGAAAGATTGGATGATACAGATAGTATGTAGCTAGGTCACATGTATGGTGCTGAGTGCACATCATGTGTACAAGAGAGCTACAAGACATTATGATGTAGCTAGGTCGCATGGGTGATACTATGTGTACACCATGTAGACAAGAGAGCTACGGGATATATGTAGCTAGGTCGCATGCGTGGTTCCAGGTGAAGGACACCATGTACACAAGAGAGCTATGAGATAAATTGGCTAGGTCACATTGGTTGTACTGAGTGTTCACCATGTGTACAAGAGAGCCGAACTATATGATGGGTGGAGCTATGTGCTGAAACCACCAAGTATCGAGGATTGATCCGAAGTGTTCAATGGGAGACTCTCTATGTATTGCTTTGTGAGTTTTGTGATGAATAAGTGCAGGAACTTGATTATGTGAATGATGTGTTCATTAAGTGACCAGGATGTGGTGAGGTTATAAAAAAGTAAGTTATACATGAGGATGATTTTATGGTGACCTTGTGATCATGGGCCTATACTTGTGATGTATGAAATGTGGTGAAAATGATTCGTGATATGCATGTTAAAATGAGGTTAATACAAAGAAAGTGTGAAAGAGTGAATTAACAATAAAACTGTTTTGGACAGTAACAGTGACGTGATTTTGAAAAATCACCAAAAATAGTATAAATTGAATAAGAGGCTGAATGAGATATCAAATTAAACCTTAATAAGTATATTTTCATATAAAAGAAACAGAGCAAGAAAAGGAGTTCTATATTTTGTGATATTTATGTTTTTGTGAGACTGGGTAAGAATGATTACGTGATCCCCTGTTCTGACTTTGGAAAATCACAAAATTTTGGATAAAAAAAATTAGGGGCTTAAACTTATATTTTTAAAATACATAATGAGTCTATTTTCAAGATAAATCAACAAGAACATTATATGAGTTTTGTACTGTGAGATAATTAATTTTCAGTGAAGAGAGGTCAGAACTATCAGAAAGTGAAATAGGGGAAATTTTAATGAATAAAATGTACTAATTGGCTAAACCAAAAATTATGAAAATTTTATGGTGGAAAGATATGTGAGTCTAGTTTTACGGATCTAAATTTGGAGCTCTTTAGCTCGAATTATAAATAAGTAAGTGACTATGACTCGTGTGGACAGTTTGATGTGATCATTTATTAGTAAATTGTGAAATCGTACTTACAAGAGTGCTATATACATTAAGGATGTGGAATGGAGAGGAGGAAGAGGAAAATAAATATATGTGGAATACATGGAAACTATGGTATATGAAATATTGATATAATGAAATAAATGATATGTGTTTATAAGAAAACAGAAAGAGAATGATATTTATCATGACATGTATATATATATATGACTAGTCTCAATGTAATGCTTGTTGGGTATGGAGTTGAATTGAAATGTTTCAGGCAAACATGTTATTTTGCGCATCTGAATTGTGGTATTTTATAAAGATATGATCTAGGTTTAAATATGAATGCTTGATGATTAAGCTAAAGATATTTGGTAAGATGATAATCTTGGTATAAATGTATAAGTGGTACTATAATAAACATGGTAAAATGAGTATGAGAGACACATGTATGATGACATACAAATGCTATGTTTGTGGTTTAATTGAGAATATTTAATCATTAAATGAATACAATGTTATATGCTTTTGATTTTGTATAAGTGTGTAAGAGATTAAGGTTGACCAAAGCTTGGAAAATAGCCTAGGTATATTCCACACAGGCAGAGACACGACCATGTGTCTCAGCCGTGTATGGAACACGACTTTGGGACTCGGGCATGTGGAGCCTTAAAGCATGAAATTTCCAAGATTTTCATAAGTTCTCAGTTTAGTCCCGAACCCTTTCTAAAGTATGTTTTGGGCTTCGTAGTCTCAAATAAGGGACTATGTGTAAGTGAATGAACGTTTTGAAATATGAATGAAATTTTATGGCCCGTATTTTAGTTTAATGTTTGTATGTTTGTACGATAACGACTTGTACCTTATCCCGGCCTTAGGTACGGGTAAGGGGTGTTACACTGTTATGGGCTGTAACCCAAATGATATTGTAGTGGGCTTTAGCCCACGTATGCTCTGAACTGGACTGTACTATTACTGTTAAAAGGCTCTGGCCCAGACTATTTCTGTTTCTGTTTTGGTATACTGACCGTTACTTTAGTAAGGGGATTACACACTGAGTTTTCACAAACTCACCTCGTTTATTAACTGTGCAGGTAATCCCTAGCATTAGGAGGATCGGTGCTGTGAGGGACTTGAAGATGGCCACACGACTGCCTTTGGACTTTATTTATGTTTTAAATCTCGTTTTGGGTTTTCAACTTTTGTAATAAGGCCCCTTAAATTTTTTGGATTTTAACTTTCGGTTTTATTTACTTCGATTTATAGCTGTTTTTAAACAACACTACGTTTCCGTAACATTTTCGAAACGGTTTCGCAACTTAGTTTTTTCGACATCACATTTTCGTAAATCAATTACTTTTAAAATTAGCTTCCGCAACTTAAGTGAAATTTTAGGAATATAATTAATAACTTTTCAATGTATCACTTTATAAAATAAACTAACGTAACTGGGATTTTACTCAAGTTCTCAAATAAGAAGTTGTTTTCAATGAAATCATGGTTTTTGAAAAACACTTCAATATGACACGTCAGATTTGGGCTTAACTTCTAGGCCTGGTTTGGGGTGTTACATGCACTATCGAATGGATTGGAATGTATTTTAATGTAAGAATGTAAAGTGACAATTTATGCTTTCAGATGGTTAAAGTCTTTTTAAAAGAATTGTTTGACGAGTGAATTAGAGTCAGCCGGTAGTATGTCTGTGTTGAGAAATTGATGACATCGTTTGTTCGATGAAAAATGTCATGTGCTTCTTGATTCCAAGAGTATAAAATATCTATTGTTATAGAAAAATCTGAAAATTAAGACAATGTTGATGGCTTGATGTATTGAAAGATTGTGAATAGTTAACGATTAACCTTTGGGGAAGTAGATATAGTTACAGATGCTTGAATGGAAAGCCTTTTTTCATTTTGTGAGTGTTGGTTACATGATTAATCTTATTTAATGGAAGACTGAATCTAGCTAAATTAAAAAGCTAAAGCGATGTTTTCTTTGCAAGATTGAGAACCTCAGGAATGTGATAGTGAGTGGTAAACTAAATGAGTACATTGTGAGATGACTTTTGATTCTGATTTTTGTTATTATTACTCTGAGATAGAATTCGTGCAACGAATTATCCAAAACTTATGCAAAAAATGTTGTACAAGACCCAATAGTAGCTCATTTGTTCATTCAGGGAGTAATAAATATGCAGTTATTTGAAGAAGATATCGTGATGATTGGGAATATAACCTGAGTACGCAGTTGCATCTTGGCAATGTAATTCATCTTTAGATTGATAGTAAGCTAGAGAGAGTAATTCAGATCTTTGACGATATGCTCCGACACTATGTTTTAGAGTTCAAAGGTGATTGGAAAGAAATATACGAGGTGAAATTGATTTGTGATTCTGAGGAAAAAGGTGAAAGTGATTCATGAAAGTTGAAAACAACTTCAGATTGACATAAGTGGTATACAAATTTGAAAATTTATGATATTGGATTCTAGATCGATGACAGAGTGCTTCTGGAAGTATTACCCTCCAAGAGGATTCTTCGATGAGGTACAGGAAACTGCGAGAACATTACTCTAATCTCTTTTCTGGTAAGATTTTCGGGGATGAAAATCCCTAAAGGGGGAGAGTTGTAACAGTCCGATTTTGGGTCTAGTCGGAACAGTGGTTTCAAGACCACAAATTCGATGTAGAAAAATTTATTTTTATTATATTTTTATGGTCCACAATTTTATGGAATGATTTCGTGAAAATTTCATTCGAAGATTTTGACGTTTGGGCACTCAATTTAGTCAAAAGGACTAAATTGTAAAATGTGAAAAAGTTGAGTTCTACATGCTAGAGGTGTCTAATTACTATGAAATTTTAAATTGGTGGTCCTTAAATGGTAATTAGACCATTGGTTAAGCTGTTGGACAAAAATTGACATGGTTTGTAACATCCCAAATTAGGGCCTAGTCAAAACAGTAGTTTTGAGACCACAAATTCGACGTAAGAAAAATTATTTTTTATTATATTTTTATGGTCTAAAATTTCAGGGGATGACTTCATGAAAATTTCATTTGAAAATTTTGACGTTTGGGCATTCAATTTAGTCAAAAGGACTAAATTCTAAGAAGTACAAAAGTTGAGTTCTACAAGTTAGAGGTGTCAAATTATTTTGAAATTTTAAATTTGAGGTCCTTAAATGGTAAATAGAGCATTGGTTAATTTTTAGACAAAAATAGACATGAAATGGGTTAAATAGAATATTTTTAAGTTATGGACATTTTGGTAATCTAATAATTTAAAGAATTAAAAAGCCAAAATAAGCCAAATTTTGTCCATCTTCTTCATGTACCACCCGAATCTACCATGGAAGCCATGGCTAGTGTTTGGTTCAAGCTTCCAAGCTCATTTGTAAGTGATCCCGAACTCCGTTTTTAATGTTCTTTACATTTTTGAAGTTCCGGTAACTCGATTTACCTATTTCTACCATTATTTTGAGCTAAGGTTCATGTTTAAAAATTTTCCCATGAGTGATATGCATGTTTTTTGATGTCTAATGGTAGACAATGAATGTTGGGTGTTAAATAAACAATTTTTGCTAAGTGATTTTCGGTGAAAATGCTTAAAAGGACTAAATCGTAAAAGTTATAAAAATGTCATAAAAGTGTGTTTTAGTGGAAATTGTGGGTTGCTATAGTTATGAAAATGATTCGGCTAGGCTTAAAGTGCAAAGAAATTGAAGAAAAATTATTTTACGAGCCTTGGAGAAAAAGTGTAAATATGACAAAGTTTAGGTGTAAAAATGTAAATTTGTAAAAGTATGATTTTTGGGTCTCTATGAATAATGTGAATAATAAATAAGCTATATTTGACATGTTAGATCAAGAAAACTGAGATTCGAGCTTAAATCGGGAAAGTTCAAAGTTATGGATGAAAATGGAATAATTACCTGTGCTCGGATTCGAGGTAAGTCCGTATGAGAATAATAATGCAATGTTATGTTTTAATTATATTCCTTACTATTATTACATATATTTTATGATTTAATATATTGGAAAATGTGATGGAATGGTGTATATGATGTGGAAGTATGACATGAAAGAATATTATATGAAATTGAAGAAAATGATGATACATGACAAGTGATATATGAAATATGTGATATATGTTATGTAAATTCTTAAAAGCTTGTTTTCTATTTGAGTTTTGCTGTATTATGCTATGAATGGGCAATTGGTGCTATGGATAGTGAGATCGACACTTCGAGCAAGTTCGACAAAGATGTGGTGTTGAAAAAAATTCCGTTTGAAGCTTAGGAATAGTTTAGGATACAATGTGACATGTCACTAGGAACTATGTGGATATGAGCTCATGAATATGTGTGTAAATATGATATGTGAATCCGGGTGCTGGTCTTGTACGTTCTACAGGTGGCTGGGTAGCCCGGCATGTGTTGTGGGTACCTGTCAGCTTGTGTGAGCAGCTCGAGTAGTTACATCCTGACTGTCAGCTTGTGTGGGCAGGACCGTGATTAGTTCGTGAGCGAGCAAGATGTGATTGTGATATGAAGTAGGATGTGGCTACATTTGATGCACTATGTGCAAGTTTTCCACGTTTCCAATAGTATTCCGAGTGTTCAACGGGTAACGTAATGGATGATGTGACAAAAGTCCTAAGGAAGTTATGATTATATGTTGTATTACGAGTTGGTACAGGTATGTACACTAAACTCACGAGTAATGCCTTGATATATGATGCTTCATGATAAAGAGGTATGTGGGTCATAAGGAAGTCAAAGGTTTTGAATGATGAATAAACTTATGTGTATGTTGATGATTATGTTTATTATGCCATGAAATGATAGTTATCATGATATTGCACTAAAACAGTCTTAGACAATAGCAGTTGTGTGAATTTGAAAATCCACCAAAAATTGTAGAAATTGAATTAAAAACTGAATAAGATATGAAATTAAAGCTTATTGAGTCTAGTTTCATATAGAGGAAACGATGTAAGCAAAAAAAATTCTATTATGAGATATTTGAATTTTTGTGAGACAGGGTCAGAGTGATTTTGGCCTCCCCTATCTTGACTTTGGAAAATCACTAAAAATTGTACAACAATAATTATGGATTATAATTCATATGACAAAATCCTTAATGAGTTTAATTTCAATATAAATAGACGGTAACATTATCATAATCTTGTACTATGAGATAATAAATTTTTAGTAAAGAAAGGTTGAAGCTATCAAACATCAGAACATGGGTAACTCTAAAGAATAAACTGTACTTATTGACAAGACCAAAAATTCTGGAAATTTTATTACAAGAAGATATGTGAGTCTAGTCTTAGGGAAAATTAGCAAATCTTAATTTAGCGTTTCATACCTCAAGTTATTAATAATTTAGTGACTATAACTTAAGTAGTCAGCTGGATTGGAATATGAGCAAATAGTTGAATTATGTGTAATTTCTATTATGTTACCATGAGAACATGTTGTAAGAATTTGGAAAAAACACATTAATAAATTGCTTATTATTATTTTCATACGGGCTTACTAATCTATAAAGCTTACCCTCTCCTTTCCATTTCTTTTAGTGTTGGTAGGTTACCTCGAGGTTGTAGATCATCGAAGGCAGCATCACATTATCAAATCATCAAGTCGGGGTATTGATAAATCTTAAGTGTTTTCAAGTGAGTGGCATGTATAGAGAGTTAGTACTTTATGATATGTGTTTCATGATTTGGTCAATTGAGTTGGCTTATAATGATTCATTTATATAGATTCATGAGATATGACTTATATTTGATCATTGGGTTGTAAACCTAATCGATTTTGCTTGACTGTTCTAATGTCTTGATGATGTGCATGTTGTGATGGATTATATCGATGGATGTATGATATGGTATTTATATTTGATGGATGAACTTTGATCAATAGATGTGACCATAATCTTAGTGTAAAAGTGTAAATTTAGAGTAAGTTAATGATGCTAATGAAGATGACAAGGCCAAATGAATATGGTTTGGTATCTCTAGACTTGATATAAAACGAGTATGAGAAACACAAGTATGATGACATGCAAATGTTATGTTTGTAACTTAATTGAGGATGTTTAATCTTTAATTGGATGCCATGTTTTATGCCTTTGATGTTGTATAAGTGTGTGAGGGATTAAAGTTGACCAAGGCTTGGAAAATAGCCTAAGTGTTGGCCACACGAGCAGAGACATGGCCGTGTGGAAGACACGGCCTAGCACACAGGCGTGTGTCTTGACCATGTGACCTTAAAAATATTGCTGACGTCATAAAAGTTCGTAAGTTCTCGGTTTAGACTCGAATACCCCCGATGTATGTTTTGGGCCTTGTAGGCCTGTATAAGGGACAATATGCATGTGTTTGAATGTTTTTGAATTGGTTGAAATTTTATGGCCCTATTTATGAAATTGTGTACGTTTAAGCCCAGTAATGCCTCGTACCCTATCCTAGCCTTGGGTACGGGTAAGGGGTGTTACATGGTTATGTATGTTTCTAAAGTTTTTCATTAAGGGCATTTTTGTAAATTTGTAATTAAATGAATTAAAAGCCAATTTTTGCTCATCTTCTACCCCATGGCCGAATGTACCAAGAAGAAACCATGGCTAGGGTTTTTCAAGCTTCCAAGCTCAATTATCAAGAAAAATGAGGTTTAGAATTAGAACATAGGAAAAACGAGTATTTGACGGTTAGGTCCTTTTCACCATTTTTATGTTGAGGTAAGTTTGTATGTTTAATAAGCATTAAATTATATATGTATAAATGCTTAATTGATATAATTGTGATAAATGCTATATTATTGAAATGAGATGTGAATGCTATTGATTATGATACTACGGAGATGACCAATAGAGATTCGATACAGCGAAAGTCCCGGTTGAACCTAAGGAATAGATAGGATACAAATTTCATGATATTAGGGTTACTGAGATTACATTTATGACCATATCTAGGATATAACATTGATTTGGGACTTCGTGTAAGACCATAGCTAGGATATGGCATTGGTACGATACTGTGTGTACGAGATTCCTGAGTATCCTTTAGTATTCCAAGTGGTTCAACGGGTAATTTAATGGGTATGTCAAAGAAGAGATAGAGCATGTAAGTAATACAAATTTATACAGGTATGTACATAAAGTTTATAAGCATTGACTTCATGATATTGTGAGTTTATGGTTTCCATGAGAATGCTTTTTTATGAAAGCCTTGCGATTACTGATCTATACTTGTGATGTACAAAATATATGGTAAATTCAGTTGGCGATCGTGTGATCGACTTTCGAGCCAAATTGAGTTATGATCTAGTATGTTTAATTCATACAAATTGTGATTTATCAGATATGAGAAAAAGGAAAGATTGGCATAATTGCCTATTAAAATGATTATGAGAAGATATGGGCTTCAAATAATTGAAAGATGTTAGAATATATGCTTGAAAAGTGAATACTCAGAATTAATGTGCATGTTTATTATGAGGTTTGAAATGTTGATTGATTGCGGTAAACGGTTATAATGGAGAGATTTCTTTTATTAGACTAATGTCAAGACATGTTAAATTATGCTTGCAAATTGATAGAACAAACATTGTGACTGAATAAGTTATAACTGTGAGTTTTAATGCAATTTTATATTATCTTGTGTTTATATCATTGGATTTGGTAAATGATAGGTAAGAGTTGCTTATTATGTTCATACGGACTTACTAAGCTATATAACTTACCCATTTCCTTTCCCATGTTTTATAGTGTCATCAAGCTAGCTCGAGTTGGAGATCACCGGAGATCCTATCACACTATCAAGCTATCTTTTTGGGTGTTGATGAATTCAAGCATTTTGAGTTATGGCATGTATAGGGACTTGGTCATTTTGTTATATGCATCATATAATTTTAGTCAATGCAATGGCTTGTAATCGTCAAAGGCTTATTTTGCTATTTGGCCATGTAAGTTGGCTTATATTGGCTAACATGGTTGTAAGCCTAAGTATATTCATATATGTGTCAATGCCTATGGTGATATGATCATGGTAGGCTTGGTGAATGTGAAATGTTTGGAAATGTGATTTATGGCATGATTGTGTAATTTTTGGAAATGTGACCTATTGATGAGATGAGGAATTTGAGTATAATTTGGTAACTAGAAAGTAATTGAATGAAGTCTAATGAATGTGAAATTTGTATGTTTGATTTAGGGCTTAATAAATGTAGTGAATGTGTTGGGTAAAGACATTGGGTTGATATGTTTGAACCTTGAATGTGGATGTTTTGGTTGCCCAAGTATGTATTGTTTTGTGCCTTTGAATTGGGGTATGTATATGTGTAAATAAGGGTGGCAAAATGGCTTGGTAAATAGCCTTGTTTTTTTCCACACAGATAGACACACGGGCATGTGTCTAGGCTGTGTGTGACACATGGTCAGCCCCATGGGTGTGTGATCAGGCCGTGTGTCTTGTGCACCTAAATTGTTGCAAAATAGAATGCTCAGTATTGAGCACATGGATATGAGACACGGCTGTGTGTCTCAGCCGTGTGAAGGATATGACCTCGAGACACAAGCGTGTGCCATGGCTGTGTGACTTCAATTTGCTCTTGTGTGACAAACAGAGAGTTACACGGGTTAGGGACACGAGCATGTGTGACCACACGGCCTGCCCACACGGGTGTGTCCCAAGCCACACGGACGTGTGACCTCTGTTGTAGCAAAAATTTTCTAAGTGTCGTAAATTTTTCTAAAGTTCTCAGTTTAGTCTCAAACTGCTTCCAAAGAACATTTTGGGCCTTGTAGGCTCGTATTAGGGACTTTATGATTTAATGCAAATGGGTTTAATTTGGACGAAAATTTGTGGCTCAAGATTGTGTGATAGCTTGTGTTTAAGTCTGGTAATGCCTCGTACCCTGTTGCGTTGTCGGATACGAGTTAGGTGTGTTACAGGTTTAACATTTAGGGGTTCTGATCTACTTGAAGGAAACCCAGATCTGATGTTTAAAGCTACAAAAGGTGAGGATATCACAAAGGTCCTGTGAGGATCTCGTGAATCTCTAACTGGTCTCTTTGTGTATGCATGTATTTTTGTATGTTTATATGTTGATCTCTCTGTAATAATGATTGTTTTGTGAAATAAGATAGAAAGGCATGCAAATGTAATATGTTGATTCTATGATGATGAATGCTTGAAGAACTTGCATGTGATGCTCACGTAATGTTATGCACTGTAACATCCCTAACCTGTATCTGTCTCCGGAATAGGGTTTCAGAGCATTACCGAATAAACATTACCTAAATAATTCATTTCAAAATTTCAATAATCACAACATAATCCATCATTAAGCATGCATTTCAAAATTTCAATAATCACAACATAATCCACCATTAAACTTGCATATCGTCCCTTATTCAAGCTTTCGAGGCCTTAGAATCACTTTAGAAACGATTCAAGACTAGATCGGGAACAATTGAAAATTTCAGGAAAAAGTTAGAAAAATCCAGCTACAGGGGTCACACGTCCATGTGGCCAGGCCTTGTGACTCACACAGTCATGTGGCCAGGCCTTGTGAATCACACGGATATGACACATGCCCGTGTCTTAGGCTGTGTAACTTTCGAAATAGGGACACACAATCATGTCCCAACCCGTGTTTGTACCCTTGTAACTCTCTGGCTTGGGTCACACAGCCAAGCCACACGCTAGTGTGCTAGACTGTGTAACTCTCAAAGTGGCCTCACATGCCCGTGTGTCTAGCTGTGTGTCTTACACGAACAAGTCACATGCTCGTGTGTCTAGCCTTGTGGACCTTAAATGTACCTTAAATACCAAGTTTACCATTTCCTACTTACTTGGGCATTAAACAACTGAAAAACCATTCATTTAACCTATTCAAAACATGATCAAACATGCTCAAAACATGCCAAAACAATCATCCTAGGTGCCTAACCAATGTACCCTCATTGGTACAACAAGTTATATCATCAAAACCTATTAACAATGCAACATTCAAATCAAAGTTTAAAACATACCAAAATCACTCAATTTAGCCTAGTGTATAACCACCTAAACATTAATAATAAATTCACATACACCTAACAAGCCTTGGTTCAAAACAACATGCCAAATTATGGATTCAAACAAAAACATATGTTTATATTCACCAAACCAACATTATACTTATAAATCTATTACAAACCATTCACAAAATAACTATCAATTTAAGACATCTTAGGTACATGCCATCACGAAAGGTAAACATCACCACATTTGAGATCAGGATCATTGTTGGATGCTGAGTCGACGATCAAAAGAGAAGTACCTAACTTGCGCATGGAAAACAAAACTGTACGCTAAGTAAAACTTAGTGATATTTTTCTAATTCGAACATGTAAAGACATAAAGATACATGAATGTTCAATTTGAATTGTTTAATCACATTACTATCTAACAAGCAATTCTAATTTATCACCATCTCAAATTCATGCATAATACCACATTATTTCATCATTTGCTCAACTTCACAAACATTCTTCCATTAGTTGGTTTAACATGTAACTCAATTCAATCATTTGCTATAAAAATAGCTTTTCATAGATCATTCAACAATTCATTTTAACAATGGCTTAAACCAACTATATTCAATCCATGAGTACATTACTCAGATATCTCATTTATGATCACAACATTTTTATGTTTCATACATCAATCCCCATTTCCATTTCCAATTCACATGTTTTTCCATTTCAATATCGATCATAGAACTTTTTTATTTAATTACCCCTATTAACATGACTCATACTCAGACGGATACATAGATCCAACCGACAAACCAGTTTGGCACCCAATGCCTCATCAGATAAATCTAGAGTAATAACTGCGCCCAACGTTATATAAATTGACACCCATTGTTTTATTGGTTAAATCGAAGAAAATTGGCACCCAGTGCCTCATCGAGTCGAAGTCGAAGAAATCCCTGAACTCTTTCTATCCTATGGCATGCCATATATATCCTACTCAGCCCGATACAGTTAATAGGGTTTCATTTCACTTTTCAAATACAACCAATATCCAATTCTCATATTTGCACATTATAACATTTACACATATATTCATTTCAATTCATATAGTTAATACATTCATAATGTATATGCCAATTCAATCCTACTCAGCCCGTGCGTTTCGTGGTTTTTGAAATTGGGTGCATTGGTGTACACGGCCATGTTGCACGACTGTGTCAATCTTCAATCGCTTCTCCCACGCCCATGTATGCAGGTACACGCCTATTTTATTGTGACAGTGTCGACCAAGGGGCTAGGCACGGGCGTATCGATCGCCCGTGCTAAATTGACAGGTTTGCCCACAGTTTCAAAACACTGGAGTGTCGTACGCCCGTGTTATTTTGGCAGTTCACCCACGACCATGTCGCACGGCCGTGGCAACTTATCGCATCCCGTGTTGGGGAAAAACTTTTTGCTCTATTTTCACATGGTCGTAACGCACGACCGTGTTACATCCTGTGGTATGTGCAAGGCCTACGGCACGCTCGTGTGCCTGGCTGTGTGGTTTTGAAAATCCTGTGTTCAGTGACTCAGTTAGTGAATTTATTGTTAAAGACTAAAATTTAAAGAAGTTAGCATCGTTAGTGCTCGGGGTGCCTCTCGAGAAGCGCTTGTTTATAGTCTAAGCTTGACTTTACGTTGTGGGTGTATTTAGGTAACTTCATGGAGCTGTAGCTCCTCTTTATGATCTTTGAAATTCTCACCGTTATACATTTTGAGAAGATGTCCATTTACCTTAAAAGTGCCTTGTGATGGATGACTTACCTCTACTGTACCATATGCAAATACAGTTTGAACTACGAAAGGACCTGGCCATCGTGATTTAAGCTTTCTAGGAAACAATTTGAGCCTCGAGTTATATAACAGGACAAGATCTCCAACTTTAAATTGCCTTCGTTGCTTCAAACGGGCGTCATGGAGGCGCTTCATCGCTTCCTTAAATAGGCACGAATTTTGATATGCATTGGCTCGCCACTCATCTAACTTGTTCAACTGCTTCAACCTATTTTCACATACAAGTTTGGGGTCAAGGTTTAGAAATTTTATAGCCCAGGATACCTTGTGTTCCAACTTAAACGGTAGATGACAACTTTTCCCATAAACAAGTCTGTAAGGTGATGTTCCTATGGGAGTCTTAAAAGCAGTTCTATAAGCCTATAAAGCATCATCTACTTTCATCGTCCAATCCTTCCTATTTAATTCTACTGTCTTTTCTAGGATACGTTTAAACTGTCGGTTCGCTACTTCGACTTGGCCACTAGTTTGAGGGTGATAAGGGGTAGCTGTTCTGTGATGAACTCTGTATTTCTTGAGGCTCTTGTCAAATTGGGCATTACAAAAATGAGTACCCCTGCCACTGATAATTGCTCTACGTGTACCAAATCGGAAGAAAAGTTTCTTAAGGAATCGTACTACTTACTCTAGCATCTTTAGTAGGTAAAGCTTGGGCTTCTACCCATTTAGACATATAATCAACAGCTACTAAGATGTATTTATTCCCGAATGAACTTGTGACAGCCCTAATGTGACCCTAGTTGGAAAGTGGTTTCGGGACCACAAAACCGAGTCATAAAAATAATTAACCGTCATATTTGATGCTTATTATATGTGAATATGAATGTGTGGAAGTTTCATACTTTAATTTGGTCAGTATATGTGAAATTTATTAGTAGGGACTTATGTGAGACAATTTAGAAATGTGCTAGGCAAATGCTAAAGTGGCCTATTAATGTATGTGGGAAAGTGCTTGTACTTGCATGTCAAATTAGCCAAACTATGGGTAGTAGCCGGCCATGCTACAAATTATATAATCAAATGTGAATTTTCTATTAACTTTAATTAGCTAGATGCCATATTAGTATGGATGATGTAATGAAATAAAGAAATGATAATTAAAGGAAGAAAATGGGTGAAAGAAACAAAGTCTTCATCCATGTTTCTTCCTAGCCGATTCTAAAGAAAGAAAAGAACAAGAGCATTCGGTGATCTTGAACTCAAAATAAGGTGAGTAGTTCATGCTAATTCTTGAAATTTTAGTATATTTTGAGTTAGTTCTTAAGTTCTTTGCTTAACCCATGACCAAAGTTCGAAATGGTGTGGTGTCTTGAGCATTCGGTTTTAGTTATTAAAGGATGAGATTGGGTTATAGTCTTTATGTTTTATGAAGAATTGTTGAAGAGAAAATGTTCAAGAAATGGTTGTTGTTCATGTTATTTGGATGAAAAAGAAAATGGTAGTTAGGTGAAGTAGAGTCTAACAAATGAGCACATATGTGCATTAGTTGCTAAATGGAGAAAAATCGGCTAACAAGTTGTGTACTAAGGCCGAATATGATTTTGGATATTATTGGGTAATGTATGTGTTCTAAATTGATGGAATGGAGAGGATGCTTTAATTGTGTTATGAACAATTATATGTTAAATTAAGGTTTGCTAAGCTAGCTATTAAGGTGAAATGCAAATGTTAGTATTTGATTTGGTAATAATCTGCTTGGGGACAGCAGCAGTAAGGTGACTTTGGAAAATCGCCATAATTTGTAGGAGTTGATTTAGAAGTTGAATAAATCATTTCATTAAAGCTTGAAGAGTCTAGTTTCTTACAAAAGAAACTATAAAAACAAAAGAGTTACCGATCTTGAGATATTTGAAGTATTGTGGGGCTGATTCAAAATGACTACTAGATTCCCTGTTCTGTTTTTATAAAATCAGTATAAATTGTACAAAAATGGCCCTAAGATAAAATTTATATGCTTAGACTCCTTAATGAGTCTAGTTTCAAATGAAAGAAAATAAAACATATTTTGAATTCTGTACAATGAGAAATTTGATTTGTAGTGAAGAGTAGTCAGTTTAGTCAAACAGTGAAACAAGGTGAACTTTAAGAAAAATCTGGTATTGTTGGGATAAACTAAAAATTTTGTAAATTTTATGGATAATAGATAAATGAGTCTTATGTCAAGAAAAATTTACGGCAATTGATTTGGAGTTTCGTAGCTCCAGTTATAAAAACTTTAGTGACTGTTGCTCAGGAAGTCAGCTTATAGGGAAATTGTAATTATATTGTAAACATTAATGAAAATTTGCTAATGAATTATTTATTGATTTTTTTATAAAGCTTACTATAATCTATATGTGTGAAAATCGAATCTATATGTATTATATTCTAAAAGTAATACTTGAATAGTCGATTAATGACTAGTTTAAAATTTGTTGAACTTAAGCTCAAGAGCATAGGGGGCAATTTCAGATAAGGGAAAGGAAAAAGTAATCGAATAGCCGTTGAAGTCGTTCGACAACGTCCGAGGTAAGTCTTCGAGTAATGAAACTTAGTTTATGATTTGATTAAGTCATGTCATATAAGCATAACGAATAAACGGAGATATAATGATTCCACTTGAATTATATATTGAGGTGATTAGTTTATACTTATGACGGGTGGCCGAATGTGTATAGAGATCATGTTAGAAAGCCACTCAAAATCATGCTCTTTGTATGTGGCTATTGAGCCTAAATTGGTAAGGTTTGATAAGTGTCTTGTGTTTGAGCTTTAGTAATGAAAATGAAATATGGATGTGTCATGATTTATTGATATATGTGCATGAGTATTCGAATGATATCCGGGTTAAGTCCCAAGGGCATTTGTGCTATTGATTATATCCGGGCTAAGTCCCGAAGGCATTTGTGCTAGTGACTATATCCGGGCTAAGTCCCGAAGGCATTTGTGCTAGTGATTATATCCGGGCTAAGTCCCGAAGGCTTTTGTGCTATTGACTATATCCGGGCTAAGACCCGAAGGCATCTGTGCGAGTTGCTATATCCGGCTAAATCCCGAAGGCACTTGAGTTTGGAAGTGAGCGATCTTGCTGTAATAATTTCAATTAATACGCTCATAAAATCCAAAAGATAAGGTATGTTTCGTATATGCATCGGAAAGGTTGATTCCTTTTAAATAGTATTCGCTCAATTGATTAACAAACTTCCGACCTCTAGTTCGGTTTGATTCCCTGTGTATGAATATAATGGTTGAAGCGTGAAGTAAGTATGATTTTTGAGAACATGCATATATGCAATTATTCATTTAGTCATATGAACGCTATACTTTAGTCGTAAATAATTTCATTACTTGAACTTACTAAGCATTAAAATGCTTACTCTGTTACTTGATTTTCTGTTTTATAGATTTTGTTCGTCAGCTATCGGACTCAGGAGTGTCAAAGTCAAAGTCATCCACACTATCTAAGCCACTTTTTGGTACTATTTTAGTTCAATTTTGAAAATGACATGTATAGGGCTGACCCTTGTTGTTAATTAAGGACCCTTTGGTAATGTGTATTCGTATAGCCATGCGAAAATGGCTCGTATATTTCGAAGTATAACATTATGGTCTTGTGATATGGTTATTAAGTGGTGTGGAAATGTTTGGTAATGACTAGCCATTGGAATGGCCAATCATGGTCCTATTGGTGCTACGTATGTCATGGCTAATCGGGATTACCCTTGATAATAATGTATGTCAATTTGCTATTTGATTTATGGAAAATTATGAAATAGGTAAAATTTACCTTAAAATAGATGCTGACAGCAACAGTGACATAAGTTGGAAAAATCACTAAAAATAGTAGGAATGGAATTAAATAGTGAATATATTATGTAATCTAATCTTGATGAGTCTATTTTCATATGAAAGAAACGAAACGACCATATGAGCCGTATTTTATGAGATGTTTAAGTTTTCGTGAAACAGGGCCAGAGCATTTTCTGGATCCCTTTTGAGTCTAGTTTATATGTATAGATTCCTTTTTGAGTCTAGTTTCATTAGAAACAAACGGCATAAGTATTGAAGCTCTGTACAAGGAGATTTCTAAGTCGTAATGCATGAAGGTCAGAGTAGTCGAACCCTGAAACAGGGGAGACTTTAACTAATAAACTATACTAATTGACCAGACCAAAAATTCTAGAAAAAAATGTAAATTTATATATGAGTCTAGTTTCAGGGAAAATTCACGGAATCAGTTTTCGAGTTTTTGAACTCGAGATATAATTTTTAAGGTGACAGTAATGCAGTTAGCCAGCTTGTCTGGAAATTTTAAAATGAACTGTGTAGATAAATGAATTAAGTTCGTTAACACCTCGTGTTCGACTGCGGCAACGGTCTAGGGTGCGGGGTGTTACAATTTTATTGGTATCAGAGCTACGGTTTAGTCGATTCTAGGACTACCGACATACGTTCGGGTCTAGCTATACATGCCATTATGTGTCTATTTGATAGTGTGGTGATTTTTGACAGTTAAAAATGTGTTTGTTTATAGTAATGGATCCTGATCCCAACCGAGCGGTAGCTAATGATCTTGAGAGTGTAGCGCCTGCTCCCGCACAAGGGACAGCGCCGGTGGACTCTCAACCTATTGCTAGTAATCAGAATGACGAAGCTAGACAAGCTTTTTATAGCGTAATGAATGACTGGTTCAATCAGTACATTCGAACTAATACGGCTGTTCCACAACCCCCACTCCCGAATAATACAACCCCTGCACCTGTGATACCTCCGGTAACTGACCAGATAAGATTAAATAAGCCCCCAGTTAACAGAATCCGAAAACACGGGGCTACTGAATTTAAGGCTACAGACAGGGATGATGCCGAACAAGCTGAATTTTGGTTGGGCAACACTATTCGGGTACTTGATGAACTATCTTGCACACCCGATGAATGCCTAAAGTGTACGATCTCCTTGCTACGTGATTCTGCCTACTATTGGTGGAATACGTTGATTTATGTTGTGCCCAGAGAGCAAGTAACTTGGGAGTTTTTCCAAACCGAGTTTCGAAAAAAGTATATCAGCCAGAGATTCATTGATCAAAAATGAAAAGAATTTCTTGAACTTAAACAAGGTTCCATGTCGGTTACTGATTATGAACGAAAGTTTGTAAGGCTTAGCCGGTACGCGCAAGAATGCATTTCTTCAGAAGCTGTGATGTGTAAATGTTTCGAAGTCAGACTGAACGATGATATAAAGCTGTATGTTGGCATTTTAGAAATCAGAGAATTTGTGGTACTTGTCGAGCGAGCTTGCACAGCCGAAGAGCTCAGTAAGGAGAAAAGAAAAGCTGATATGGGAGCAAAGGAGTTTCGTAAGAGATCTTCAGGAAAGCCCTTTCAACAGTCATCGAAGAAATTTAGAAATGATTTAGGCCGATCTAGAGACACGTCGAGCTTTTCTAGACGAGACCGTGATCGACCCCCTGTGAGTACACGAGTTACTTCGGTCGCCAGTGTTGGAAATGATCGTCGAGGCAGAACAGAGTGCCAGTATTGTGGTAAATGGCATTCGGGGAGTTGTAGATTCCGTGATCGCTCCTGTTACAAGTGCGGATCAGTTGACCACTTTATTAAAGATTGCCCGAGATTGTCTGAACAGAATGTAAATCAGAGTGGGAAACCGGGTGCTACTACTGCTCGAGGTAGACCATCTAAAAATGCGGGGAATGCTAGTGGCGGTCAGAGAGGATCTAGAGATGTTACCACCAGATCTGAGGCTCATGCTCCTGCCAGAGCTTATACTATACGTGCAAGCGAGGATGCTTCTTCGCCTGATGTTATTACCGGTACATTCACTCTCTTTGATACTAATGTGATTTCATTGATTGGCCCTGGTTCTACTCATTCTTATATATGTGAGACTTTAGCTTCCAGTAAGACTTTACCTGTTGAGTCTACTGAGTTCATTATTAGAGTGTCGAATCCCTTGGGTCATTGTGTGCTTGTTGATAAGGTGTGAAAGAAATGTCCCCAAGTAATTCGAGGTTCCCGTTTTCTGGCGGACTTGATGCTTTTACCGTTTGATGAATTTGATGTTATTCTCGGTTTGGATTGGTTGACCGTGCATGATGCGGTTGTGAATTGCAAAAGCAAGACTATTGATTTGAGGTGTGCAAATAATGAGATAATCCGAGTTGAGTCTACTGTCTTGAATGGATTGCCAACAATAATATCCTCGACGTTAGCTCAAAAATATGTGAGAAAGGGGTGTGAAGCGTATCTTGCATACGTGCTTGATAATGAAAAATCAGGAAAGAAACTTGAATCGGTACCAGTGGTTTGTGAATATTCGGATGTTTTTCCTGAAGAATTACCAGGGTTACCACCTGTTCGGGAGGTAGAGTTTGGCATCGAACTTGTACCTGGGTCTACACCGATTTCGATAGCTCCGTATCGTATGGCACCAACGGAATTAAAAGAATTGAAAACTCAGTTGCAAGAGTTGACGGATAGAGGTTTTGCTTGACCGAGTTTTTCACTTTAGGGTGCACCAGTATTGTTTGTGAAAAAGAAGGACGGAACCATGAGGTTGTGCATCAACTATCGTCAGCTGAATAAAGTGACAATAAAGAAAATATCCGTTACCGCGTATTAATGATTTGTTTGATCAACTAAAGGGAGCCTCAGTGTTTTCAAAGATAGATTTGAGATCGGGTTATTATCAGTTGCGAATTCGGGATTTGGATATACCCAAAACTGCTTTCAGAACGAGATACGGTCACTACGAGTTCTTAGTGATGCCGTTTGGGCTCACTAATGCCCCAGCGGTATTTATGGATTTGATGAATCGGATCTTCAGACCATTTTTGGATCGGTTTGTAGTTGTGTTTATTGATGATATTTTGGTCTATTCTAGAAATGAAACCGATCATGCTGAACACCTGGGGTTAGTGTTGCAGGTTTTACGGAATAAGCAGTTATATGCTAAGTTCAGTAAATGTGAGTTCTGGTTGAGAGAAGTTAGCTTTTTGGGACATGTGGTATCTGCATCGGGTATTCGAGTTGATCCGAGCAAAATTTCAGCCATACTTAACTAGAAGCCCCCGAGAAATACTACTGAGGTTCGGAGCTTTTTGGGACTTGCCGGTTACTACAGACGGTTTGTAAAGGGTTTCTTGATGATAGACACACCAATGACGAAGCTACTTCAGAAAGATGTTAAGTTCGAATGGTCAGAAAAATGTCAGAAAAGTTTTGATCAACTAAAAACTTACTTGACTGAAGCTCCAGTGCTAGTGCAGCCTGAATCAGGCAAAGAGTTTGTCATTTACAGTGACGCATCCTTACTTGGGTTGGGTTGTGTATTGATGCAAGAAGGTCGAGTTGTAGCTTATGCGTCGAGACAATTGAAGCCACATGAGAAAAATTATCCAACCCATGATCTCGAACTAGCTGCCATCGTATTCGCTTTGAAAATATGGCGACATTACTTATTTGGTGAGAAGTGTCATGTATATTCGGATCACAAAAGTCTCAAATATTTGATGACTCAAAGAGACTTGAATCTGCGACAAAGACATTGGCTCGAGTTGTTAAAAGATTATGAGCTTGTCATTGACTATCACCCGGGAAAGGCTAATGTGGTTGCGGATGCTTTAAGTCATAAATCACTGTTTGCTTTACGAGCGATGAATGTACACCTGTCTGTTCTATCCGACAATGTGTTAGTAGAAGAATTAAAGGCCAAACCATTGTTGATTCACCAAATTCGTGAAGCTCAGAAAGTCGATGATGAATTGGTTGCAAAACGGGCTGAATGCGTTTCGAATATGGAATCAGAGTTCCAAATTGACGATGACGATTGTTTGAGGTTCAGAAGTCGTTTGTGTGTTCCAAGAAATTCAGAACTTATTTCGATGATTCTGAACGAAGCTCATTGTAGCCGAATGTCAATTCACCCAGGGAGTACGAAAATGTACAACGATCTGAGACGTCAGTTTTGGTGGCATGGTATGAAACGAGACATTTTCGATTTTGTTTCGAGGTGTTTAATATGTCAACAAGTGAAAGTGGAACATCAAGTACCTACAGGTTTACTTCAGCCGATCATGATACCTGAATGGCAATGGGATCGAGTCAGATGGATTTTGTGTCTGGGTTGCCATTGTCGGCAAGTAAGAAAGACGCGATTTGGGTTGTTGTTGATAGACTGACAAAGTCAGCTCATTTTATTCCTGTGCGTACAGATTATTCACTGGATAAACTAGTTGAATTGTATGTTTCTCAGATTGTAAGATTACACGGAGTACCTATTTCTATTGTGTCGGATAGAGATCCGAGATTCACCTCGCGATTTTGGAAGAAATTGCAAGAAGCTTTGGGTACCAAGTTGCATTTTAGCACCACTTTTCATCCACAGACTGATGGTCAATCCAAACGGATAATTCAGATACTCGAGGATATGTTGAGATGTTGCATCCTTGAGTTGAGTGGTTCATGGGAGCAGTATTTACCTTTGATTGAATTCGCTTACAACAATAGTTTTCAATCAAGCATTAAGAGGGCACCTTACGAGGCTTTGTACGGTCGTAAATGCCGTACACCATTGTTTTGGACCGAGCTCGGTGAAAGTAAAATTTTCGGAGTTGATTTGATTAAAGATGCTGAGCAGAAAGTAAAGATAATTCGTGAAAGTCTGAAGGCAGCATCAGATCGTCAGAAGTTGTACGCGGATTTGAAACGAAGAGATATTGAGTATCAGGTGGGAGACAAAGTGTTTCTTAAAGTTTCACCTTGGAAAAAAATACTCAGATTTGGCCGTAAGGGCAAACTGAGTCCGAGATTCATAGGGCTGTATGAAATATCCGAACGAGTTGGTCCAGTTGCATATAGGTTGCTTTTACCCCCTGAACTTGAAAGGATTCACAACGTTTTTCATGTTTCGATGCTTCGACGTTACAGATCTGATCCTTCACACATAATTAGTCCATCAGAGGTTGAAATTCAATCTTACTTGAGTTATGAAGAAGAACCGATTCGTATCCTCGCTCGTGAGGTGAAAGAGTTGCGAAACAAAAGGGTTCCGTTAGTAAAGGTGTTGTGGCTCAAACACAGGATCGAAGGAGCTACTTGGGAAACCGAGAACTCTATGAAAGAACGATACCCAAACCTATTTGCCGGTAAGATTTTTTGGGACGAAAATTTCTTAAGTGGGGGAGAGTTGTGATAGCCCTAATGTGACCTTAGTCGGAAAGTGGTTTCGGGACCACAAAACCGAGTCATAAAAATAATTAACCGTCATATTTGATGCTTATTATATGTGAATATGAATGTGTGGAAGTTTCATACTTTAATTTGGTCAGTATATGTGAAATTTATTAGTAGGGACTTATGTGAGACAATTTAGAAATGTGCTAGGCAAATGCTAAAGTGGCCTATTAATGTATGTGGGAAAGTGATTGTACTTGCATGTCAAATTAGCCAAACTATGGGTAGTAGCCGGCCATGCTACAAATTATATAATCAAATGTGAATTTTCTATTAACTTTAATTAGCTAGATGCCATATTAGTATGGATGATGTAATGAAATAAAGAAATGATAATTAAAGGAAGAAAATGGGTGAAAGAAACAAAGTCTTCATCCATGTTTCTTCCTAGCCGATTCTAAAGAAAGAAAAGAACAAGAGCATTCGGTGATCTTGAACTCAAAATAAGGTGAGTAGTTCATGCTAATTCTTGAAATTTTAGTATATTTTGAGTTAGTTCTTAAGTTCTTTGCTTAACCCATTACCAAAGTTCGAAATTGTGTGGTGTCTTGAGCATTCGGTTTTAGTTATTAAAGGATGAGATTGGGTTATAGTCTTTATGTTTTATGAAGAATTGTTGAAGAGAAAATGTTCAAGAAATGGTTGTTGTTCATGTTATTTGGATGAAAAAGAAAATGGTAGTTAGGTGAAGTAGAGTCTAACAAATGAGCACATATGTGCATTAGTTGCTAAATGGAGAAAAATCGGCTAACAAGTTGTGTACTAAGGCCGAATATGATTTTGGACATTATTGGGTAATGTATGTGTTCTAAATTGATGGAATGGAGAGGATGCTTTAATTGTGTTATGAACAATTATATGTTAAATTAAGGTTTGCTAAGCTAGCTATTAAGGTGAAATGCAAATGTTAGTATTTGATTTGGTAATAATCTGCTTGGGGACAGCAACAGTAAGGTGATTTTGGAAAATCGCCATAATTTGTAGGAGTTGAGTTAGAAGCTGAATAAATCATGTCATTAAAGCTTGAAGAGTCTAGTTTCTTACAAAAGAAACTATAAAACAAAAGAGTTACCGATCTTGAGATATTTGAAGTATTGTGGGCTGAGTCAAAATGACTACTAGATTCCCTGTTCTGTTTTTATAAAATCAGTATAAATTGTACAAAAATGGCCCTAAGATAAAATTTATATGCTTAGACTCCTTAATGAGTCTAGTTTCAAATGAAAGAAAATAAAACATATTTTGAATTCTGTACGATGAGAAATTTGATTCGTAGTGAAGAGTAGTCAGTTTAGTCAAACAGTGAAACAAGGTGAACTTTAAGAAAAATATGGTATTGTTGTGCTAAACTAAAAATTTTGAAAATTTTATGGATAATAGATAAATGAGTCTTCTGTCAAGAAAAATTTACGGCAATTGATTTGGAGTTTCGTAGCTCCAGTTATAAAAAACTTTAGTGACTGTTGCTCAGGAAGTCATCTTATAGGGAAATTGTAATTATATTGTAAACATTAATGAAAATTTGCTAATGAATTATTTATTGATTTTTTTATAAAGCTTACTATAATCTATATGTGTGAAAGTCGAATCTATATGTATTATATTCTGAAAGTAATACTTGAATAGTCGATTAATGACTAGTTTAAAATTTGTTGAACTTAAGCTCAAGAGCATAGGGGCAATTTCAGATAAGGGAAAGGAAAAAGTAATCGAATAGCCGTTGAAGTCGTTCGACAACGTCCGAGGTAAGTCTTCGAGTAATGAAACTTATTTTATGATTTGATTAAGTCAGTCATATAAGCATAACGAATAAACGGAGATATAATGATTCCACTTGAATTATATATTGAGGTGATTAGTTTATACTTATGACGGGTGGCCGAATGTGTATAGAGATCATGTTAGAAAGCCACTCAAATCATGCTCTTTGTATGTGGCTATTGAGCTTAAATTGGTAAGGTTTGATAAGTGTCTTGTGTTTGAGCTTTAGTAATGAAAATGAAATATGGATGTGTCATGATTTATTGATATATGTGCATGAGTATTCGAATGATATCTGGGTTAAGTCCCGAGGGCATTTGTGCTATTGATTATATCCGGGCTAAGTCCCGAAGGCATTTGTGCTAGTGACTATATCCGGGCTAAGTCCCGAAGGCATTTGTGCTAGTGATTATATTCGGGCTAAGTCCCGAAGGCTTTTGTGCTATTGACTATATCCGGGCTAAGACCCGAAGGCATCTGTGCAAGTTACTATATCCGGCTAAATCCCGAAGGCACTTGAGTTTGGAAGTGAGCGATCTTGCTGTAATAATTTCAATTAATACGCTCATAAAATCCAAAAGATAAGGTATGTTTCGTATATGCATCGGAAAGGTTGATTCCTTTTAAATAGTAGTCGCTCAATTGATTAACGAACTTCCGACCTCTAGTTAGGTTTGATTCCCTGTGTATGAATATAATGGTTGAAGCGTGAAGTAAGTATGATTTTTGAGAACATGCATATATGCAATTATTCATTTAGTCATATGAACGCTATACTTTAGTCGTAAATAATTTCATTACTTGAACTTACTAAGCATTAAAATGCTTACTCTGTTACTTGATTTTCTGTTTTATAGATTTTATTCGTCAGCTATCGGACTCGGGAGTGTCAAAGTCGAAGTCATCCACACTATCTAAGCCACTTTTTGGTACTCTTTTAGTTCAATTTTGAAAATGGCATGTATAGGGCTGACCCTTGTTGTTAATTAAGGACCCTTTGGTAATGTGTATTCATATAGCCATGCGAAAATGGCTCGTATATTTCGAAGTATAGCATTATGGTCTTGTGATATGGTTATTAAGTGGTGTGGAAATGTTTGGTAATGACTAGCCATTGGAATGGCCAATCATGGTCCTATTGGTGCTACGTACGTCATGGCTAATCGGGATTACCCTTGATAATAATGTATGTCAATTTGCTATTTGATTTATGGAAAATTATGAAATAGGTAAAATTTACCTTAAAATAGATGCTGACAGCAACAGTGACGTAAGTTGGAAAAATCACTAAAAATAGTAGGAATGGAATTAAATAGTGAATAGATTATGTAATCGAATCTTGATGAGTTTATTTTCATATGAAAGAAACAAAACGACCATATGAGCCGTATTTTATGTGATGTTTAAGTTTTCGTGAAACAGGGCCAGAGCGTTTTCTGGATCCCCTGTTCTGACTTTGAAAATTTACCATAAATTAACCAGAGATAATTAGAAGTCATGCTTTATATGTATAGATTCCCTTTTGAGTCTAGTTTCATTAGAAACAAACGGCATAAGTATTGAAGCTCTGTACATGGAGATATCTAAGTCGTAATGCATGAAGGTAAGAGTCGTCAAACCCTGAAACAAGGGAGACTTTAACTAATAAACTGTACTAATTGGCCCGACCAAAAATTCTAGAAAATTCACGGAATCATTTTTTGAGTTTTGGAACTCGAGATATGATTTTTAAGGTGATAGTGACGCAGTTAGCCAGCTTGTCTGGAAATTTTAAAATGAACTGTGTAAATAAATGAATTAAGTTCGTTAATACCTCGTGTTCGACTCCGGCAACGGTCTCGGGCGCGGGGTGTTACTGAACTAGGGAATGGACCCATGAAGTTGATACCCCAAACTTCAAATATTTCACATGAGAGCATATATGTCTGAGGCATTTCATCACGTTTGGATATATTACCTGTCCTTTGACATTTGTTGCAAAAAGTAACATGCCTGTTGGCGTCTTTGAAAAGAGTGGGCCAATAAAAACCTAATTCGAGGACTTTATGTACAGTCTTATTTCCACCGTAATGTCCTCCAGCCAGTCTTGAGTGGCAATGTTCCAAAAATTTCAATGCTTCTGTCCTTGTAATGCATCTCCTAATGATTTGATCTGTACATTTACAGAAAAAAGGGTCTTCCCAGAAGTAGTTTTTCACATCAGTGAAGAATCACTTCTTTTGCTGATATGTCAACCCTTTTGGGATAAAGTTAGCGGCTAAAAAATTTGCAATATCTGCAAACCAAGGTACCTCAAAATCAGATATAGCAAAAAATTACTCTTCAGGCAATGAATCATTTATTTCAATGTCATCTTGTTCGTTTGTACTTGAGTTTTCAAGCCTGGAGAGATGGTCAGCTGCAAGATTTTCATCTCCTTTCTTATCATTAGTCTCCAAGTCAAATTCCTGCAAGAATAAGATCCATCGAATGAGTTCAGGTTTTGCATCAGTTTTAGTCAAAAGGTGGCGAAGAGCGGAATGGTCAGTATAAATGACAACTTTAGACAATATTAAATATTTCCTAAATTTATCAAATGTAAAAACCACAGCTAGCAGCTCTTTCTCCATGGTGGTGTAGTTTTCTTGTGCGGTTGTCAAAGTCCTACTAACATAATAGATAGGTTGAAAATGTTTATCTCTTGCTGTCCCAAAACTGCACCTACTGCAAAATCACTTGCATCACATATTAGTTCAAAAGGTGAATTCCAATCAGGTGCAATTATCATTAGAGCTTTAGTCAGTTTATCCTTTAAAGTATTAAATACTTCTAAACACTCCTCATCGAAATTAAAAGGCACATCTTTTTCTAGTAATTTAGTCAAAGGCTTAGCTATTATAGAAAAGTCTTTAATAAATCTTTTATAAAACCTAGCATGTCCGAAGAAGCTCCTAATAGCCTTAATCGAATTAGGGGGTAGTTTTTCAATGGTTTCAATTTTAGATTTATCAACCTCAATCCCTCTACTAGAAATTTTATGTCCTAACACAATACCTTCTTGAACCATAAAGTGACATTTTTCCCAGTTAAGCACAAGGTTTGTTTCCTCACATCTTATTAACACTAGTTTTAAATTTTTAAGCAAAGAGGGAAAGAGTTACCGAAAACTGAAAAATCATCCATAAATACCTCCATGACGTCTTCTACAAGTTTGTCAAAAATGGCCATCATGCAGTGCTAAAAAGTAGTAGGAGCATTACATAATCCAAAAGGCATTCTACGATAAGCAAACGTACCATATGGACATGTAAATGTCGTCTTTTCATGATCTTCAGGAGCTATTGGGATTTGTAAATAGCCAGAGAATCTGTCTAAGCAGTAGCACATGTGTCCTGACAATCTTTACAACATTTGGTCGAAGAATGAAGGGGAAATTGGTTTTTTCTCGTGGCATCATTTAGCTTCCTATAATCAATGCACACTCTCCAACCTATAACTGTCCTTGTTGGGATTTGTAACGCCCCAATTTTTGGGTTTTCTGTGTTTCTGTGATTTTTAAAATTTGTGTGTGTTCTGGTTGGTTAAAATATATATTTTAGTAGGTTAGTGGGCCTTTGGAAGGCCCAAATATAAGTTAAATCCGTGGTAGTCTTCGAAATTTTAATTTTATGAACAGGTGATGTAATTGGCGTTTGGGCTTTTAAGAGTAAAGGGGTAAAAGATGACACAAAAAGAAGTGTGGTGTAGTGGCAAGGTGGCGCCACTTAGGGGATCAGAAAGTGACGCCATAGAGGAAGCAAGGGGTCCAAGGTTCAAGTCTTGGCTCTTGCAATATATTTTGGTTTTTCTTTTCAATAAATCTGGAAGCAAGTAGGTGCACTTTGAAGTTTAATGTGTTGGATTTATGACACAAATAAGTTGATGGCCTAGTGGTGGTGGCGTGAGTTGGCATGTAAGAGGACTTTGGTTCGAATCCCTTGGCACGCAAGGGTTGATTATTTTGCTATGTTGGGACGGCAAGAGTTGGTGTTGGTTTTAAACTCTGGTGACGGAGGGATCCCACATCGGGAAGCTAACATAAGTGTGGATGGAGAGCTGGCTTTAAACAGAGCAAACCATGAGGAGAGTAGGCATACCCTTCTTGGCTGATCCCTTTCGCTTTGTGACGTGCTCGTTTGGGTTGGCGTCAGCTAAGAGTGTTTGGAGCGCAGATTAACTGCAGTCTCCTAACAGGTGTGTATTTCTCATTACTGTAGCAGTAGGATGGCTATTTCGGGCCGCGATGGACTGAAATGGGCCATGTGGTCCCAATGGGTCCATAAGCCCAAGTGGATAAGTTGTAGAATTACCGAAATACCCCTATACGATAGAATTATCGAAATACCCTTGTAGGGTAGAAATATCGAAATACCCCTATAGGATAGAATTCTGAGATACCCTTATGGGGTAAAATTACCATTTTGCCCCTATGGTGTTAGACGACTATTTTGCCCCTCGTGCGTAAATGACTAACTTGTGTGATGATTGGGTTAGTTGACGTGGATTTATGTTAGTAATCGTTAATTCGTAAGTCTAATGTGTTAGTGATCGATTGTAGGATTATCGCGTGGGAGATATCGTCATCAATCGTCATCAACCATGTGACAGCCCAAAATTGACCCTAGTCGGGAAGTGGTTTCGGGACCGCTAAACCGAGTCACCGAAAGGTTTGAATGTGATGTTTATTGTCTAGAATATGTAATCATGAATGTGTGAAAATTTCAAGCTTCGATTTAGTCGATTGCATGTGAATTTAGTCAATAGGACTTATATGAGAAAATTTTAAAATGTGATAGGTCAATGCATGAGGACCTATTAGTGCATGTGGAAGAAAAAGGGGACTTGCATGTCAAATTCCCCCTCCCTAATATGTAGTGGCCGGCCATGCTCTGGGTGGAAACATGTCACCAACATGTTGTGTTAGTAATGTATGGTAAGGAAAATAAAATAATAAGCATGATAATTAAATAATGAAAGGAAGGGTGATGAAAAAAAAAAAGAAAAAAAAATAATAATGGTCTCATGCATACACCCCATTGCCGTGAGCTAAAGGAAGGAAAAGAAAGGTTTTGTTCATCCTTTTTCAACCTCTTTTGACCGAAAATCCTAAGGAAGAGGATTAGGAGGAAGTTTGGCCATGCATGTAACTAGATTGAGGTATGTTTAATGTTATTCTTTGAGATTCATGTATATTTTAAGTTGTAAGTTCAAAATCTACCTAGCCATGGTTCAAACTTTGTTAAATGATGGAGATGACATTCGGCCATGAATGTTACGTTCTTGGTTGGTATTTTGATGTCTTTGGTGATGAGGTAAGGAGATGGTTGACTTTGGGTGTTTAATAAAAGGGTTTGGATGTGAGAGTGTGTGAGAAGTAGAAATGAGGAGTCTTAGCAACTCCATGAAGGTTCGGCCATGGTAGTTTGAGGATTAGAGATTTTATTTCTTGTTAAAAATTTGATGAATCCTAGTGTGTGAAGTGTTTGAACCAACTAAGGATTAATAGATGCATGGGTACAAAGTAGGAAGAATCGGCTACTATGGTTGACACCAATGCCGAATGTAAAGATGTTATAGTAAATAATGTATGTGATTTGAGTTGATAATGTGAAAAAGGATAATTAGATGTATTATAAATGATATAAAGATTTTAGAAATTATTTTGGTTAGGTGTGTGTATGATTAAGTATATTCGGCAATATACTTAAAGTGAGTACTTGATATTATATGGGAGTATGTATATTCGGCCACATGAGTAAATATATATATGATGTTAAATTTGATTATGTATAATGGGCATTAAGATGTGGAACTTAAGAAATGTAGTCATATGTGGAATTATATGATGTTATAGTTGACATTGTACACACATACATCCATTCGGCCATCAACATGAGTAATTAGTGAGGATGGTTGCCGAATATACAAACATACATAAGCATGTGTAATTGAATTATGAATGTTTAACAAGATGGTTAAACTAGTGAATTATTGATTAAGCTCAAGGAGCTAAAGGAGGAGAATCAAGCAAAGGCAAAGAAAAGATCACTGAGTAGCCGAGTTGGAACTGTCTTACCCAACACAAGGTAAGTCATTAAGCATGTAGTTGGTATTATTTCAAATGGTCATAATGTTTATGTATTGATGCTGAATGGAATGAATAAATATACATATATATATATGCATGTACGTATGTGATGATGAAATTGTTGAATGAAAAGAAAAGAGGTAAGATGTACTGAGTTGTTGATCTCGGCACTAAACGTGCGGGTATAACCATTTATGACCATGAGATTGGCGCTAAGTGCGCGGGATTAAATTGTACAGCACTAAGTGTGCGATTTGACTATGTTGCACTAAGTGTGCGAAATGAATATGATGCACTAAGTGTGCGAATTGACCATGCGGCACTAAGTGTGCGAGTTTGACTATGTAGCACTAAGTGTGCGATTTGATTACGTAGCACTAAGTGTGCGAGTTGATTATATAGCACTGAGTGTGCGGACTCAATATACATTCGTGAATCATTATGGACACTATGTGTGCGACACTATTGAGTCAATCGCGGACAGCGGATCGGGTAAGTGTCTTGAGTACATGGCTAATAGGTGCTATGCTTATACTTGGTGTTGAGCTCGGTAAGTTTGAACCTATGTGATAAATATACTTGAAGTCACGTACATAAAATTTATCGTAGGATGGGTGAAAGGCCGTTTAGTCGTTTGATTGTAACGAAAATAAATTGATTTATGAAAATGCTTCAATGTCCTATTGATGAGTATATGGAATGTGAATGCATGAATTGATATGAAACTGAATCGATAGGTTGGAGGAACTATGGTATGGTTCGGTATGGATGGAGTAAATTGTCTCATTCCATTTTGTTTCCTCCTGTGATAATGTTATTGATGGATGGTACTGCATTGCTTATGACTTACTGAGTTATAAACTCACTCGGTGTTTCCTTGTCACCCATTATAGGTTGCTTGGACTCATCTATTTTTTTTGCGGGGTCAGACCGTCATCGAAGTCATCGCACCGGATAGCAAGTTTTGGTACTTTCTTCTTAGTTGGCTTAGAAGAACATTTTGGCATGTATAAGCTATTACGTTGTGTTTGAACTTTGGCATGTAAACTTTAAGCCATGCGAAAATGGCACGAATGTTCGATTGAGTTGGATCAAGGGTAGGCATGAAATGGACCTAGTTACTTTCGTAACAGATGCTGGCAGCAGCAGTGTCATGAGATTGAAAAATCACTAAAAATAGTAGGAGTGGAATTAATTGATGAATAAATTATGAAATCGAAGCTCGATGAGTCTGTTTTCATGAGGAAGTAACGAAAAGATCATATGGGCTGTATATTAAGAGATAAACAGATTTTTGTGGGACAGGGCCAGAACGGTTTCTGGATTCCCTGCTCCGACTTTGGAAATTCATTATAAATTAACCAGAGATAATTAGGGGTCATACCATATATGTACAGATTCCTCTCTGAGTCTAGTTTTCATAGAAACAAACGGCATCAGTATTGAAGCCCCGTGCAGGGAGATATTCAAGTCGTAATGGGCAAAGGTCAGTGTAGTCGACCCCTGCAACATGGGAGACTTTGACTAATAAACTGTACTAATTGGCCTTACCAAAAATTCTAGAAAAAAATACATAGATGGGCACATGAGTCTAGTTTCTGGGAAAAATTACGAAACTGATTTTCGAGTTACGAAACTCAAGATATGATTTTTAAAACGACTAGTACATAGATTGGGCAGTGTCTGGAAAATAAATTTTATAAGGGGTTAAAGTCAGTTAACACCTCGTGTTCGACTCCGGTGTCGGTTTCGGGTTCGGGGTGTTACATTTCATTGGTATCAGAGCTATGGTTTAGTCGGTTCTAGGACTACCATAGCGCGTATGAGTCTAGCTATACATGCCGAATGTTAATGTTTAAATGTGTGATGACTTCTGACGGTTGAAATGTTTTTGTTTTGATTAGTAAATGGACCCCGGTGAAGAAAGAACCCTAGCGGATGACGTTGAGAGCGTAGCGGCTGCTCCTGTACAAGGGACGCCGCCTGTTGAACCTCAGTCATCTGCGAATAATCAAGGTGAGGGGGCTAAACAAGCCTTCTTTACCATGATGAATGAGTGGGTCGCGCAATATGCCCGAACCAACCCGGCTGTCCAACAATTCCCAAATTTGAATAATCCACCCCAAGAGCCTGTAATGCCATCAGTCGCTGATCCTGTGAGGCTGAGTAAGCCACCTGTAGACTTGATTAGGAAGCGTGGGGCCGAGGAATTCAAGGCCATAGTAACTGATGATGCCGAAAGGGCCGAGTTCTGGCTTGATAACACCATTCGGGTGTTCGATGAATTGTCATGCACACCCGACGAATGTCTAAAATGTGCTGTATCTTTGTTGTGAGACTCAGCCTACTATTGGTGGAGGACCTTGATTTCCATAGTCCCGAACGAGCGAGTAACTTGGGACTTCTTTCAAACGGAATTCCGAAAGAAATTTATTAGCCAACGGTTCATTGATCAGAAGCGTAAGGAGTTCTTGGAACTCACGCAAGGCCGTATGACTGTATCTGAATACGAACATGAATTCGTAAGACTCAGTAGGTATGCCCGGGAGTGTGTAGCTGATGAGGTTGCTATGTGCAAAAGATTCGAGGAAGGATTGAATGAAGATTTAAAGCTACTAATGGGTATTTTGGAAATAAAAGAATTCGTAACACTAGTCGAACGAGCCTGCAAGGCGGAAGAACTTGGAAAGGAGAAGAGGAAGGCTGAATTTGAAGCTAGAGATTATCGTCAAAGATCGATGGGTAAAGCTCCGTTCTCAGCTGTAAAGAAGTTCAGGGAGGACATTAATAAGTCGAGGGCGACTGCGGGAATTTCCATCAGGGCAAGACCATCGATGGGCTCCCGAGCTACTTCGGTAGCTAGTGTGGGCAATAATCGTCACGAGAAACCTGAATGTCCCCAATGTGGAAGACGACACCTAGGTGAATGTTGGGGCAAGTCTACTAGCAGGGCCTGTTACAGATGCGGTTCGAAGGACCACTTCATTAGAGATTGCACGGAGCTGGATGAGAAGAATAAGATTCAAGGTGCAAGACCTAGTGGAGTGACATCTAGAGGTAGACCACCGAGAATTTTAGGAGGCAGGGGTGGTAGTCAGAGGGGGGCCTCTGATACGGCCGATCGAGCCGAGAACCGTACTCCTGCTAGAGCATATGCCATTCGCGCACGAGAGGAGGCATCCTCCCCCGACGTCATCACTGGTACCTTCACTCTCTTTGATACTAATGTGATTGCATTGATTGACCCTGGTTCTACTCATTCATATGTATGCGAAACCTTAGCAACCAGTAAGACTCTACCTGTTGAGTCTACTGAGCTCGTAATTCGAGTATCAAACCCTTTGGGTCAATGCGTACTTGTTGATAAAGTGTGTAAGAGATGCCCTCTAATAATCCGAGAATCCTGTTTTCCGGCCGATTTGATGCTTTTGCCGTTCGACGAGTTTGATGTTATTCTTGGTTTGGATTGGTTAACCGCGCATGATGCGGTTGTGAATTGCAAAAGCAAGACTATCGATTTGAGGTGCGCAAATAACGAAATAATCCGAGTTGAGTCTGCGGACTTAAGGGGGTTGCCAGCTGTAATATTAGCAATGTTGGCCCAGAAATATGTAAGGAAAGGGTGCGAAGCATACCTCGCGTATGTACTTGATGACAAGGAGTTAGAAAAGAAACCCGAATCGGTGCCGGTGGTTTGTGAATACCCGGATGTTTTTCCTGAAGAGTTACCGGGTTTGCCACCTGTTCGGGAGGTAGAGTTTGGTATTGAGCTTGTACCTGGAACTACGCCAATTTCGATCGCTCCGTATCGTATGGCACTAACCGAGTTAAAAGAGTTGAAAGCTCAGTTGCAAGAATTGATGGATAGAGGTTTCGCTCGACCGAGTTTCTCACCTTGGGGTGCACCAGTATTGTTCGTGAAAAAGAAGGACGGAACCATGAGGTTGTGCATTGACTATCGTCAACTGAATAAAGTGACGATAAAGAATAAGTATCCGTTACCGCGTATTGATGATCTGTTTGATCAATTAAAGGGAGCATCGGTGTTTTCAAAGATAGATTTGAGATCGGGTTATTATCAGTTGCGGATTCGAGATTCGGACGTACCCAAAACTGCTTTTAGAACGAGGTACGGTCACTACGAGTTCTTAGTGATGCCGTTTGGGCTCACTAATGCCCCTACGGTGTTTATGGATTTGATGAATCGGATCTTCAGGCCGTATTTGGATCGGTTCGTAGTTGTGTTTATTGATGACATCTTGGTCTATTCAAGAGATGAGACCGAACATGCTGAGCATCTGAGGCTAGTGTTGCAAATTTTGCGGGATAAGCAGTTATATGCTAAGTTCAGTAAGTGTGAGTTCTGGTTAAGAGAGGTTAGCTTCTTGGGTCATGTGGTGTCCGCATCGGGTATTCGAGTTAACCCGAGCAAAATTTCAGCCATACTTAACTAGAAGACTCCGAGAAATGTTACCGAAGTCCGGAGCTTTCTAGGGCTCGCCAGTTATTACCGACGATTTGTCAAAGGTTTCTTGATGATAGCCACACCAATGACGAAGCTACTTCAAAAGGATGTTAAGTTCGAATGGACGGAGAAATGTCAGAAAAGCTTCGATCAACTGAAAACTCATTTGACTGAAGCTCCAATTTTGGTGCAACCCGAATCGGGTAAAGAGTTTGTCATTTATAGTGACGCATCCCTACTTGGGTTGGGTTGCGTATTGATGCAAGAAGGTCGAGTTGTGGCCTATGCGTCGAGACAATTGAAGCCACAAGAGAGAAATTATCCGACCCATGATCTCGAACTAGCCGCCATTGTGTTTGCACTGAAAATATGGCGACATTATTTGTTTGGTGAGAAGTGCCATGTGTTTTCGGATCACAAAAGTCTCAAATATTTGATGACTCAACGAGACTTGAATCTGCGACAAAGACGTTGGCTTGAGTTGTTGAAAGATTACGAGCTTGTCATTGATTACCACCCGGGAAAGGCTAATGTGGTTGCAGACGCCTTAAGCCGGAAATCACTGTTTGCTTTGCGAGCGATGAATGTACACTTGTCTGTTCTACCTGACAATGTGTTAGTAGCTGAATTAAAAGCCAAACCATTATTGACTCATCAAATTCGTGAAGCTCAGAAAGTCGATGATGAATTGGTTGCAAAACGAGCTGAGTGTGTTCCGAACAAGGAATCGGAGTTTCAGATTGATGATGATGGTTGTTTGAGGTTTAGAAGTCGTTTGTGTGTTCCAAGGAATTCGGAACTCATTCCGATGATTCTGAACAAAGCCCATTGTAGCCGAATGTCAATTCACCCGGGGAGCACGAAAATGTACAACGACTTGAAACGTCGGTTTTGGTGGCATGGTATGAAACGAGACATCTCCGACTTTGTTTCGAGATGTTTAATATGTCAACAAGTGAAAGCGGAACATCAAGTGCCTTCAGGGTTACTTCAGCCGATCATGATACCCGAGTGGAAATAGGACCGAGTCACAATGGACTTTGTGTCCGGACTGCCATTGTCCGCAAGTAAGAAGGATGCGATTTGGGTTGTTGTTGATAGGCTGACTAAGTCGGCTCACTTTATCCCCGTGCGTAAGGATCTTTCATTGGATAAACTAGCCGAATTGTATGTCTCTCAGATTGTGAGATTACATGGAGTACCTATTTCTATCGTGTCGGATAGAGATCCGAGATTCACCTCACGATTTTGGAAGAAATTGCAAGAAGCTTTGGGTACCAAGCTGCATTTTAGCACCGCTTTTCACCCCCAAACCGATGGTCAATCCGAGCGGATAATTCAGATACTTGAGGATATGTTGAGATGTTGCATCCTCGAGTTCAGTAGTTCATGGGAACGGTATTTACCTTTGATTGAATTCGCTTACAACAATAGTTTTCAATCAAGTATTAAGATGGCACCTTATGAGGCTTTGTACGGTCGTAAATGCCGTACGCCATTGTTTTGGACCGAGCTTGGTGAAAGTAAAATTTTCGGAGTTGATTTGATTAAAGATGCCGAACAAAAAGTAAAGGTAATTCGCGAAAGTCTGAAGGTAGCCACAGATCGTCAAAATCGTATGCGGATTTAAAACGAAAGGACATTGAATATCAGGTGGGAGATAAAGTGTTTCTTAAAGTGTCACCTTGGAAGAAGGTACTCAGATTTGGCCGTAAAGGCAAGTTGAGCCCGAGATTCATTGGGCCGTACGAAATTTCCGAACGAGTGGGGCCGGTTGCATATAGATTGATTTTGCCCCCTGAACTTGAAAGGATGCACGATGTCTTCCATGTTTCAATGCTTCGACGTTATAGATCCGATCCGTCACATGTGATTAATCCCTCAGAAGTTGAAATTCAATCTGACCTGAGCTATGAAGAAGAACCGATTCGTATCCTAGCTCGTGAAGTGAAAGAGTTGCGAAATAAAAGGGTTCCGTTGGTTAAGGTGTTGTGGCTCAAACACGGGATCGAGGAAGCAACCTGGGAACCCGAGAGCTCGATGAAAGAACGATATCCAAACCTATTTACCGGTAAGATTTTTGAGGACGAAAATTTCTTAAGTGAGGGAGAGTTGTGACAGCCCAAAATTGACCCTAGTCGGGAAGTGGTTTCGGGACCGCTAAACCGAGTCACCGAAAGGTTTGAATGTGATGTTTATTGTCTAGAATATGTAATCATGAATGTGTGAAAATTTCAAGCTTCGATTTAGTCGATTGCATGTGAATTTAGTCAATAGGACTTATATGAGAAAATTTTAAAATGTGATAGGTCAATGCATGAGGACCTATTAGTGCATGTGGAAGAAAAAGGGGACTTGCATGTCAAATTCCCCCTCCCTAATATGTAGTGGCCGGCCATGCTATGGGTGGAAACATGTCACCAACATGTTGTGTTAGTGATGTATGGTAAGGAAAATAAAATAATAAGCACGATAATTAAATAATGAAAGGAAGGGTGATGAAAAAAAAAAAGAAAAAAAAATAATAATGGTCTCATGCATACACCCCATTGCCGTGAGCTAAAGGAAGGAAAAGAAAGGTTTTGTTCATCCTTTTTCAACCTCTTTTGACCGAAAATCCTAAGGAAGAGGATTAGGAGGAAGTTTGGCCATGCATGTAACTAGATTGAGGTATGTTTAATGTTATTCTTTGAGATTCATGTATATTTTAAGTTGTAAGTTCAAAATCTACCTAGCCATGGTTCAAACTTTGTTAAATGATGGAGATGACATTCGGCCATGAATGTTACGTTCTTGGTTGGTATTTTGATGTCTTTGGTGATGAGGTAAGGAGATGGTTGACTTTGGGTGTTTAATAAAAGGGTTTGGATGTGAGAGTGTGTGAGAAGTAGAAATGAGGAGTCTTAGCAACTCCATGAAGGTTCGGCCATGGTAGTTTGAGGATTAGAGATTTTATTTCTTGTTAAAAATTTGATGAATCCTAGTGTGTGAAGTGTTTGAACCAACTAAGGATTAATAGATGCATGGGTACAAAGTAGGAAGAATCGGCTACTATGGTTGACACCAATGCCGAATGTAAAGATGTTATAGTAAATAATGTATGTGATTTGAGTTGATAATGTGAAAAAGGATAATTAGATGTATTATAAATGATATAAAGATTTTAGAAATTATTTTGGTTAGGTGTGTGTATGATTAAGTATATTCGGCAATATACTTAAAGTGAGTACTTGATATTATATGGGAGTATGTATATTCGGCCACATGAGTAAATATATATATGATGTTAAATTTGATTATGTATAATGGGCATTAAGATGTGGAACTTAAGAAATGTAGTCATATGTGGAATTATATGATGTTATAGTTGACATTGTACACACATACATCCATTCGGCCATCAACATGAGTAATTAGTGAGGATGGTTGCCGAATATACAAACATACATAAGCATGTGTAATTGAATTATGAATGTTTAACAAGATGGTTAAACTAGTGAATTATTGATTAAGCTCAAGGAGCTAAAGGAGGAGAATCAAGCAAAGGCAAAGAAAAGATCACTGAGTAGCCGAGTTGGAACCGTCTTACCCAACACAAGGTAAGTCATTAAGCATGTAGTTGGTATTATTTCAAATGGTCATAATGTTTATGTATTGATGCTGAATGGAATGAATAAATATACATATATATATATGCATGTACGTATGTGATGATGAAATTGTTGAATGAAAAGAAAAGAGGTAAGATGTACTGAGTTGTTGATCTCGGCACTAAACGTGCGGGTATAACCATTTATGACCATGAGATTGGCGCTAAGTGCGCGGGATTAAATTGTACAGCACTAAGTGTGCGATTTGACTATGTTGCACTAAGTGTGCGAAATGAATATGATGCACTAAGTGTGCGAATTGACCATGCGGCACTAAGTGTGCGAGTTTGACTATGTAGCACTAAGTGTGCGATTTGATTACGTAGCACTAAGTGTGCGAGTTGATTATATAGCACTGAGTGTGTGGACTCAATATACATTCGTGAATCATTATGGACACTATGTGTGCGACACTATTGAGTCGATCGCGGACAGCGGATCGGGTAAGTGTCTTGAGTACATGGCTAATAGGTGCTATGCTTATACTTGGTGTTGAGCTCGGTAAGTTTGAACCTATGTGATAAATATACTTGAAGTCACGTACATAAAATTTATCGTAGGATGGGTGAAAGGCCGTTTAGTCGTTTGATTGTAACGAAAATAAATTGATTTATGAAAATGCTTCAATGTCCTATTGATGAGTATATGGAATGTGAATGCATGAATTGATATGAAATTGAATCGATAGGTTGGAGGAACTATGGTATGGTTCGGTATGGATGGAGTAAATTGTCTCGTTCCATTTTGTTTCCTCTTGTGATAATGTTATTGATGGATGGTAGTGCATTGCTTATGACTTACTGAGTTATAAACTCACTCGGTGTTTCCTTGTCACCCATTATAGGTTGCTTGGACTCATCTATTTTTTTGCGGGGTCAGGCCGTCATCGAAGTCATCACACCGGATAGCAAATTTTGGTACTTTCTTCTTAGTTGGCTTAGAAGAACATTTTGGCATGTATAAGCTATTACGTTGTGTTTGAACTTTGGCATGTAAACTTTAAGCCATGCGAAAATGGCACGAATGTTCGATTGAGTTGGATCAAGGGTAGGCATGAAATGGACCTAGTTACTTTCGTAACAGATGCTGGCAGCAGCAGTGTCATGAGATTAAAAATCACTAAAAATAGTAGGAGTGGAATTAATTGATGAATAAATTATGAAATCGAAGCTCGATGAGTCTGTTTTCATGAGGAAGTAACGAAAATATCATATGGGCAGTATATTAAGAGATAAACAGATTTTTGTGGGACAGGGCCAGAACTGTTTCTGGATTCCCTGCTCCGACTTTGGAAATTCATTATAAATAAACCAGAGATAATTAGGGGTCGTACTATATATGTACAGATTCCTCTCTGAGTCTAGTTTTCATAGAAACAAACGGCATCAGTATTGAAGCCCCGTGCAGGGAGATATCCAAGTCGTAATGGGAAAAGGTCAGTGTAGTCGACCCCTGCAACATGGGAGACTTTGACTAATAAACTGTACTAATTGGCCAGACCAAAAATTCTAGAAAAAAATACATAGATGGGCACATGAGTCTAGTTTCTGGGAAAAATTACGAAACTGATTTTCGAGTTACGAAACTCAAGATATGATTTTTAAAACGACTAGTACACTGATTGGGCAGTGTCTGGAAAATAAATTTTATAAGGGGTTAAAGTCAGTTAACACCTCGTGTTCGACTCCGGTGTCGGTTTCGGGTTCGGGGTGTTACAAACCCGGTGTGTAAACGACACCCTCCCTTAGATTGAATCGGTAAAAGCTGAAATACCGAAATGTTGGTATTTTGTGAAGTCGCGAGCGTGCGAGCGCTCATCAGACAGTTGTTAATGAGTATGGTGCATTTGGATGATTAGAGTCTAGAGTGTGCATTTTTGTGCACAACGGTATTTTTGGGCTTAATGGGCCAAAAACGGGCTAATGGGCCAACGGGCCCACTTTGGTAAAAAGACAAGGTAAGTACATCTGATTACTTGGTAAACGTTAGAATGAGCATGAAACCTTAGCAATAGGTAATAATTACTGAAATACTTTTATGCATGCAAAATTACGATTTTACCCATAGGGTTATTTTTTTTCGAAAAGCATGATGTTCTTTTTCTGAATACGTATGCCATGACATATTACTTCTGTTGCATGGGACATGGGTTTATATTGATGGAGGAAGCGTTCTGGTAGCTGCGCTGCAATCTGGTGGCCTCGCCACATATATCTGTTCTGGTGACTTCGTCACAATATCTGGCAGCCTCGCTGCAATTTCTGTGGTATGTAGCGTTTGGGTGGGTGGAGTAGTCTCCCCACATGGTGTAAGGCTGGTACGGGGGTGTTATGGATGGTTCTGGGTTGGGATTTCTGCATTCATGATATATTTGTTCTGTATCTGCTATGGACCTATGGGTTTCATTCTGATTTCTATACTGAGCCAAGGCCTAGATAAGTCTGACTCTGAGGTTTGATATGTTTTGGGCTATGGTTGGGTTATGTTACACACTAAGTTTACCGAACTCACCCTTAATTTTCATCTCTGCAGGAAATCCCCAACCATAGTGGGCTTGGAGTTGTGAGGGATTCGGAGTGGCCACATCATCTGCAAAGTTGGTTTTTCTAAGTTAGTTTATTTTTATTATTTTTATATTCTTATTTAATTTTGGGTTTTAAGTTGTAATAAGGCCGCTATTAAAATTCCTTTTTTTCCGCTATGGTTTTATTTTCTGATTATATTTATACTATGACGAAACTGCAAGTGTTAGGCTACGCGGGTTTTCAAAATTAAAGAACGTTTTCCAAGACTCAACAAGCACAACAAATGGATAGCCTAAAGATTGATAAACCGGCTTTTCATTCAACTGCTGTTTTACAAAGACTACCCTAATCACTTAAACCAACGAATGCATACTAAGTCGTAAGTCCATGTGACACGTCGGATCTGGCCATAACGTCTGGGCGGGGTTTAGGGTGTTACATTTAGTGGTATCAGAGCCAAGTTGCAACAACTCGGCTGTGGAACGGGTCTAAAAACAGGAGTTTGTAAAGAAACATTGAATAAAGGTTTTTGAAAATCGTTTTTTTGGAACTTGATTATAAATTGTTTTTGAGAATGTTTCCAATATTTTCTCTTTACAAATAGATGATTTTAAAGATTAAAATCGGTTTTCTAAAATTAGTTTTTTTTAGAAGGTGACACACCGAATATCCGGCCCAAGTCTGTAAGTTTTCTGAGCCTTTCTGATTGTTTTTAAAATACCTGTTATATGCTTGTACAAAACTTTATCATGGTACTTTAGTTAGGGTAACACTGGAACCGTAGAAACTCTGATAAGTAGACTGAGACTGTAGCTAGGCTACCGCAAAAGGAAACAAACTCAAACTCTGAATTACTGTTATTCATAAGACATCTGTAATGAACACTAAAATATTAAACTGATTCATAAAATTCTTAATCAGATAATATGAAATGAGTACACGAGCAGCTCGTGGAAGAGGCCGTGGACATGGCCGAGGTAATGCTCAGGAGATCGTGAGTGGGGTATCTGTACTAAGTCCTTTGGGTCACTCAGTTAGGGTAGATAAACTATATAGAGATGTGCCTATAGAAACTCAAGGAAAAGTTTTCTCTAGAGATTTGATGGAGCTACCTTTTGGAGAATTCGATCTCATTTTGGGAATGGATTGGCTTGTTAAGCATAGGGCTACTCTGGATTGTGCTGCTAAGCGAATAATGTTAAAGACCACAAAGGATGAGGAGGTTTTGGTGATAGGCGAGCGTAGGGATTATCTGTCTAATGTGGTGTCGGCATTGAGAGCCGAGAAGTGGATTCGAAAGGGATGTGAGGCTTATTTGGCATTTGTAAGCCAATCAGAAATTGAGGATCTGACAGTGGATAAAGTTAGAACCGTCAAGGATTTTCAAGATGTTTTTCCATAGGAGCTTTCGGGTTTGCCCCTTAACCGAGAGGTTGAGTTTGGAATCGACTTGTTGCCTTGAATGGCACCGGTGTCCATTGCACCTTATAGGATGGCACCGAAGGAGTTGGTGGAGCTGAAAGCCCAAGTTCAAGAGTTATTGGATAGAGGCTTCATTAGACCAAGTGTGTCTCTGTGGGGAGACTCAGTGTTGTTCGTAAAGAAGAAAGATGGGTCAATGCGGATGTGCATCGATTATCGGCAGTTGAACAAACTGACGATTAAGAACAAGTACCCACTGCTGAGAATCGATGATTTATTCGACCAACTTAGAGGAGCTTCAATTTTTTCCAAGATTGACCTTCGATCTGGGTATCATCAGTTGAGGGTTAAGGAGGTGGATATTCACAAGATGGCATTCAGAACTTGGTATGGTCACTATGAGTTCTTGGTTATGCCATTTGGGTTGATGAATGCACCTGCGGCATTTATAGATCTGATGAATCGAGTGTTCCAGCCATACTTGGATCGATTCGTGGTCGTCTTTATCGACAATATTCTGGTTTATTCTAAAACTGACGAGAAGCATGATGAGCACCTCCGTATTGTGCTGCAAGTGCTGAGGGAGAAGGAGCTTTATGCAAAATTCAGTAAGTGTAAGTTCTGGTTGAGAGAGGTAACTTTCTTGGGGCATGTTGTCTCTACTGAAGGGATCAAGGTGGACCCTCGAAAGATTGAAGCGATTCTGGAATGGAAGCTACCGAGGTCAGTGTCGGAAATTCAAAGTTTTCTGGGTTTAGCTGGGTACTATAGAAGGTTTGTGGAAGGATTTTCTGTGATGACAGCGCCTTTGACAAAGCTTATAAGGAAGGGAGTACCGTTTGTTTGGACTGAGAAACAACAGGAATCTTTTGAGAAGCTGAAGAAAGTTCTGACAGAGGCACCTGTACTGATTCAGCCGGAGTCTGGAAAAGATTTTACCGTATGCAGTGATGCATCATATGTAGGGTTGGGCTGTGTGCTGATGCAAGAGGGTAAAGTGGCTGCTTATGCATCGTGATAGCTTAAACCACATGAAGTTAACTATCCTACTCATGATCTGGAGTTGGCAGTGGTAATCTTTGCACTTAAGATTTAGGGACATTACCTATACGGAGAAAGGTGTATTATATACACAGATCATAAGAGTCTAAAGTACTTGCTGACTCAAAAAGAGCTGAACCTTAGGCAGCGGAGATGGATAGAGTTGCTTAAGGATTATGACTGCGTGATTGAGTATCACCCAGGCAAAGCTAATGTGGTGGCTAATGCCCTAAGTCGAAGAATTATATCTGATCTGAGAGCCATGTTTGCTCGTTTGAGTCTGTATGACGACGATAGTCTGTTAGCAGAACTGCAAGTTAGGCCGACCTGGGTGGATGAGATTAAGGAAAAATAGTCGAGGGATGAGTCCCTGGTTTCTTGATTCTGGAAAGTTAAGAATGGGGATACTTCTGAGTTCAGACTGAACAGTGAGGGAGTTTTATGTTACCGAGGTAGAGTTTGTATTCCGAAGGACTCTGACTTGAGGCAAGCAATTCTGAAAGAAGCTCGTAGAGGTCTGTGTGCTATGCATCCTGAAGGGAGTAAAATGTATCGCGACTTAAAGGAGTTGTATTGGTGATCTGGATTGAAGCGAGAGGTAACGAAAGTTGTGGGAAAATGTTTAACTTGTCAGCAAGTGAAAGCTGAACATCAATTACCTTCTGGACATTTGCAGCCAGTGAAAGTACCACTTTGGAAGTGGGAGAGGGTAACCATGGATTTTGTGAGTGGGTTACCCTTGACACCGTCGAAGAAGGACTCGATTTGGGTAATTGTGGATAGGTTGACCAAATCTGTTCATTTTATACATGTCCGTACTGATTATTCACTTCAGAAGTTAGCCAAATTGTATATGGCGGAAATAGTGCAACTTCACGGAGTGCCAGTGTCGATTATTTCTGATCGAGATCCTAGATTCACATCTCGGTTTTGGAAAAAGTTGCATAAGGCATTGGGTACGCGGTTGAACTTTAGTACAGCCTTTCATCCTCAGACTGATGGTCAGTCGGAAAGGGTTATTCAGATTCTGGACATGTTGAAAGGATACGTTATCGACTTTCGAGGAGTTGGGAGGATTACTTACCATTGGCAGAGTTTGCATACAACAACAGTTATCAGGCAAGTATTCGAATGGCTCCTTATGAGGCACTGTATGGCCGAAGATTTCGTACACCTAGTTGCTGGACCGAGTTGGGTGAACGACAGGTTCTTGGACCTGAGTTGGTGGCAGATACTAAGGATAAGGTCAAATTGATTAGAGACTGGGTCAAGGAAGCATCTAATAGACAGAAGTCATATGCAGATTTGAAGTGCAAGGAAATTGAGTACTCTGTAGGTGATATGGTCTTCTTGAAAGTTTCACCTTAGAAGAAAATATTAAAGTTTGGGAGGAAAGGCAAGTTAAGTTCGCAGTTCATTGGGCCTTATCGGATTGTTAAGCGAGTGGGTCTAATGGCTTATCAGTTGGAGCTACCTTCAGAGTTGGATAGGATTCATGATGTCTTTCACGTCTCCATTTTAAGGTGGTATCGTTCTGACCCTACTCATGTTGTGCCGATTGCAGAGATCGAGGTCCAAATAGACTTGAATTTTGAGGAAGAGCCTGTCCAGATTTTGGATCAAGATGTTAAGGTTTTGAGGAGGAAATCAATTCCGCTAATAAAGGTGTTATGGCGTAATCATGGTAGAGAGGAAGCTACTTGGGAGCCAGAAGTGGCGATGCGTCAACAATATCCTCATCTGTTTGATTCAGGTAAAATTTTGAGGACGAAATTTCTTTAAGGAGGGTAGAGTTGTAACGCCTCAATTTTTGTGTTTTCTGTGTTTCTGTGATTTTTAAAATTTGTGTGTTCTGGTTGGTTAAAATATATATTTTAGTAGGTTAGTGGGCCTTTGGAAGGCCCAAACTTAAGTTAAATCCGTGGTAGTCTTCGGAATTTTAATTTTATGAACAGGTGATGCAATTTGCGTTTGGGCTTTTAAGAGTAAAGGGGTAAAAGATGACACAAAAATGAGTGTGGTGTAGTGGCAAGGTGGCGCCACTTAGGGGACAAGGAAGTGACGCCATAGAGGAAGCAAGGGGTCCAAGGTTCAAGTCTTGGCTCTTGCAATATATTTTGATTTTTCTTTTCAATAAATCTGGAAGCAAGTAGGTGCACTTTAAAGTTTAATGTGTTGGATTTATGACACAAATGAGTTGATGGCCTACTGGTGGTGGCATGAGTTGGCATGTGAAAGGACTTTGGTTCGAATCCCTTGGCACGCAAAGGTTGATTATTTTGCTATGTTGGGACGGCAAGAGTTGGTGTTGGTTTTAAACTCTGGTGATAGGGGGATCCCACACCGGGAAGCTAACATAAGAGTGGATGGAGAGCTGGCTTTAAATAGAGCAAACCATGAGGAGATAGGCATACCCTTCTTGGCTGATCCCTTTCGCTTTGTAACGTGCTCGATTGGGTTGGGCGTCGGTTAAGAGTGTTTGGAGTGTGTATTAACTGTAATCTCCTAACAGGTGTGTATTTCTCATTACTCTAGCAGTAGGACGGCTATTTCGGGCCGCGATGGGCTAAAATGGGCCATGTGGTCCCAATGGGTTAGTCGGCCCAAGTGGATAAGTTGTAGAATTATCGAAATACCCCTATAGAATAGAATTACCAAAATACCCTTGTAGGGTAGAAATACCGAAATACCCCTGTAGGATAGAATTACCGAGATACCATTGTAGGGTAAAATTACCATTTTGCCCCTAGGGTGTTAAATGACTATTTTGCCCCTCGTGCGTAAATGACTAACTTGTGTGATGATTGGGTTAGTTGACGTGGATTTATGTTAGTTATCATTAATTTGTAAGTCTAATGTGTTAGTGATCGATTGTAGGATTATCGCGTGGGAGATATCGTCATCAATCGTCATCAACCAGGTGTGTAAACGACACCCTCCCTTAGACTGAATCGGTAACCGAAATACCGAAATGTTTGTATTTTGTGACCTCACGAGCATGCGAGGACTCGTGAGATAGTTGTTAATGAATATGGTGCATTTGGATGATTAGAGTGCAGAGTGTGCATTTTCGTGCATGACGATATGTTTGGGCTTAATGGGTCGAAAACGCGCCAATGGGCCAACGGGCCCACTTTGGTAAAAAGATGAGGTAAGTACTTCTGATTACTTGGTAAACGTTAGAATGAGCATGAAACCTTAGCAATAGGTAATAATTACTGAAATACTCTTATGCATGCAAAATTACGATTTTACCCCTAGGGTTATTTTTTTTCTGAAAAGCATGATGTTCTGTTTCTGTATACGTATGCCATGACATATTATTTCTGTTGCATAGGACATGGGTTTATATTGATGGAGGAAGCGTTCTGGCAGCCTCGCTGCAATCTGGTGGCCTCGCCACACACATATATATATATCTGTTCTGGTGCCTAGCCACAATATCTGTATCTGGTGACTTCGTCACAATATCTGGCAGCCTCGCAACAATTTTTGTGGTGTGTAGCGGTTGGTTGGGTCGAGTAGTCTCCCCACATGGTGTAAGGCTGGTACGGGGGTGTTATGGATGGCTCTGGGTTGGGATTTCTGAATTCATGATATATTTGTTCTGCATCTGCTATGGGCCTATGGGTTTCGTTCTGATTTCTGTACTAGGCCAAGGCCCAGATAAGTCTGACTCTGAGGTTTGATCTGTTTTAGGCTATGGTTGGGTTATGTTACACACTGAGTTTACCGAACTCACCCTTAATTTTCATCTCTGTAGGAAATCCCCAACCATAGTGGGCTTGGAGCTGTGAGGGATTCGGAGTGGCCACATCATCTGCAAAGTTGGTTTTTCTAAGTTAGTTTATTTTTATTATTTTTATATTCTTATTTAATTTTGGGTTTTAAGTTGTAATAAGACCGCTATTAAAATTCCTTTTTTTCTGCTATGGTTTTATTTTCTGATTATATTTATACTATGATGAAACTGCTAGTGTTAGGCTGCGCGGGTTTTCAAAATTAATGAACGTTTTCCAAGACTCAACAAGCACAACAAATGGATAGCCTAAAGATTGATAAACCGGCTTTTCATTCAACCGCTGTTTTACAAAGACCACCCCAATCACTTAAACCAACGAATGCATACTAAGTCGTAAGTCCATGTGACACGTCGGATCTGGCCATAACGTCTGGGCCGGGTTTGGGGTGTTACAGGATTAATTCATTCTTCTCCTTGGCTACAACAGTCATGCCTCCTTTCTTAGGAACAACCTGCACTAGACTCACCCAAGAACTGTCAGAAATAGGATAAATAATTCCAGCATCTAGAAGTTTAATTACCTCAGCTTTAACAACTTCCTTCATGTTGGGGTTCAGTCGTCTTTGGGCTTGCACGCATGGTTTATATTCATCTTCCATTAAAATTTTGTGGGTGTAAGAAGAAGGGCTGATCCCTTTAATGTCAGATATTTTCCAAGTTATTGTCCTTTTATGGTCTCTCAAACTTGGAGTAATTCCTTGGGTTGCAAGTTGGATGTAATAATTACCGGTAATATGGAATTATTTCCAAGGAATGAATATTCCAAGTGATTCGGCAATTGTTTAAGTTCCAGTTTGGAAGGTTCTTCAATAGAGGGTTTTTGCTTAAGTTCATCTTTTACCTTAATTTCCTCATATTCTGCTAGTTTTGGGGAGGTTTCATTGGAGTTTAGTTCGTTTCCTATTTCAGAATCATCATTCATCCCCTCTCCTTGGGCAAGACACAGTTCCATTGTGTCCTTGTGTGTGATTTCCTGAAAAGAATCTTGAGTAGCATGATCAATATAGTCGATAAAATAACATGAGTCATCCTATTCTCTAGAAAATCTCATGACATCATAAGTTTTAAAAATAATCTCTTCGTCACCAACTCTAAGTACCAATTTACCGTCTCCCAGATCAATTACAGCTCTAGTTGTGGCTAAAAATGGCCGACCTAAAATTAAAGGCACCTCAAGATATTCATCCATGTCAAGACACAACGAAATTAATAGGGCATATAAATTTATCTACTTTTACAAGTATGTATGGTGTTTTATCTTCCTTTAGGTATTTTTGTCCAAACTAGTATAATGGTCTAATTACTATCCAAGGACCTCCACTTTAAAAACCCATTACTCACAAGTACATAATACCTTTGTGAACTAGAACACACATTTTACAACTTTTGCAATTTAGTCCTAAATATCAAATTGGACCCTTTATCGATAAAATTTCTAAACGAAATTTTCACACAATCATGCAATCATGCCATAGACCTTAAAATATAATAAAAACAAAATTAAAAGCCAATTTTTGTCCATCTTCTTCATTAGGCTGAAATTTCAAGGGTTCTCCATAGCTAGGGTTTCTTTCAAGCTTCCAAGCTCCATAGTAAGTGATTCCAAGCCCCGTTTTTAATGTTCTTTACATTTTTGGAATCCTGGTAGCTCAATTTAGCTTATGCTAACAATAAGTCAACCTAGGATTTATATTTGAAAAAATACCCATAGGTGAAATTTGTGTATTTTGGTGTTTTATAATAGAATATGAGATTTTAAATTATGTTAGACAACTTGTGCTACTCGGTTTTAAGTGACAATGAGTAAAAGGGCTTAATCGGTAAAAATACCTAATAGTCATAAGTACATGTTAGAGTGTGAATTTGATGTTGCCATAGAAGGGAAAAATGATCAGCATGTCATAAAACAAAACAAAATAGGATGAGGTTTAATTTACGAGCCTTGGGGCAAAAGTGCAAATATGTAAAAGTTTAGGGGCAAAATAGTAATTTTGCCAAATTTCGTGCTAGGGGCTGTTTTGATGAATGTATGTATTAGATAAAATTAATTTGGCATTATAGATCAAGAGAAATGAAATTCAATTCCTAATCGAGGGAAAAACAAAGTTTACGAGGAATAGGCTCGATTGCTAAAATTTTGTATAGAGGTAAGTTCATGTGTAAATAAGGTAACATAATTTTATTTTAAGTGATTTAATGATATTTGTATGATATGATATTTATTATCATGAAATATTTTGCTTTGTGAATTATTATTTGGTAATATGCAAATTATGTGAACAACTTGATAAGTATGAGATGTTAGCAAGTATCGATTTTTACATTTCGAATAAGGTGATCAAAATGTAAAATTGAGAAGAATCCCATTTGAACCTTGGGAATAGATTAGGGTACAAGTGACATGTCACTAGGATGGTTGAGTTCTGGACTCGTTGAGTTGAGTCCGAGTTCGTGAGATGTATTTAGGCATCCGAGCTCGTTGAGTTGAGTCCGAGTTCGTTTATGGGTGGTTTAGATGGTAGCTTGGCTACATAGATTCAAATTGTAACACCCCGAACCCGAGACCGTCGCCGGAGTCGAACACGAGGTGTTAACAGACTTCAAACCACTTATTTGACATTTCCTAGACAAGCTGCCAATCTGCGTACTTGTCGCTTTAAAAATCATATATTGAGTTCTGAAACTCAAAATCAAGTTCTGTAAATTTTCCCTGGAACTAGACTCATATACCTATATGGTAGAATTTTTGTAGAATTTTTTGTTGGGCCAATTAGTAGAGTTTATTAGTTAAATTCTCCCCTATTACAGGGTGCGACTGCACTGACCTTCATGCATTACGATTTGGATAACTCCCTGCACAAAGCTTCAATACTGATGCCGTTTGTTTCTATAGAAACTAGACTCAGAGAGTAATCTATAAATATATGACATGACTCCTAATTATCTCTGGTTAATTTATAATGAATTTCCAAAGTCAAAACAGGGAACCCAGAAACCGTTCTGGCTCTGTCTCACGAGAACCTGAATATCTCTTAACATACTGTCCATATGATCGTTTCGTTACTTCTATATGAAAATAGACTCATCGATCTTCGATTAAATAATTTATTCACTATTTAATTCCATTCCTACTAATTTTTGTGATTTTTCAATCCCACGTCACTGCTGCTGCTAGCATCTGTTACTGAAGCAACTATGCCCATTTCGTGATTTCTCATTGATCTATCTAGTAATTCATCATACATATCACAAAATTATAATCATGACTAGCCATACCAAAGGCTAATCATTGTCAAACATCTCCCTACTACACTATTGCCATATCATGAATCTTAACACCAAAATTAATCAGCCATGACATATGGCATAAAAACAAAATCGAATTACCAAGACTTACGACCTAACGTTATAAAACCAAATCCAACCGAACATTTATGCCATTTTCGCATGGCTAAAATTTTACATACCAAATTTCAACAAAACATATTAGCCTATACATGCCGAACTGTTCTCCTAGACCGACTAAAAAGAAAATACCAAAAGTTGCTAGCCGGTGTGATGACTCTGATGACGGCCCGATCACGCAAAAAGAGATGAGTCCAAGAAACCTAAAATAGGTGACAAGGAAACACCGAGTGAGTATATAACTCAGTAAGTCATAAGCAATGCACTACCATCCATTAATAACATTATCACAAGAGGAAGCAAAATGGAACGAGGCTAGTTACTCCATCCATACCGAACCATACCATAGTTCCTCAAACCATACCAAGTCATGCATTCACATTCCATATACTAATCAATAGGATATTTGAGGCATTTTCATACATCATTTTATTTTCGTTACAATCATACAAGTAAACGACCTTTCACCTATTCCATGATAAATCTTATGTACGTGACTTCAATTATAATTGTCACATAGGTTCAAACTTACCAAGCTCAACTTCAAATATAAACATAGCGCTTATTAGTCACGAACTCGAGGTACTTACCCGATCCGCTGTCCGTGATCAACTCAATAATGTCGCACACTTAGTGTCCATAGTGATTCAAAAGTATATATTAAGTCCGCACACTCAGTGCTATATAATCAACTTGCACACTTAGTGCTATATAATCAAACTCGCACACTTAGTGCTACATAATCAAACTCGCACACTTAGTGCTACATAATCAAACTCGCACACTTAGTGCTGTACAATTTAAACCCGCACACTTAGCGCCAATCTCATGATCATAAATGTTTATACCCGCACTCTTAGTGCCGAGATCAACAACTCAATACATCTCACCTCTTTTCTTTTCATTCAACACTTTCATCACCACATACATACATGTATATATATATTTATCATTCCATTCAGCATCATTACATAGACGTTATGACCATTTAAATTAATACAAACTATATGCTTAATGACTTACTTTATGTTGGGTAAAATAATTCCGAGTCGGCTACTCGATGACCTTCGATTTCCCCTTGTTGGACGCCTCTCCTTTAGGTTCTTGAGCTTAAATAAATAAATCAACTAGTTTAATTACCTTGCTAGTTATTTATATCCCGTAACATTAATAGTTTCATATCAAAAGAAGCATACGGCAACATTTTATTTCAAGGTACATATTCATAATTCAAATTCGACAATATAAACCAATATCATCCACTTGATCAATTATAGAGAATTAAAGTTAATATCACCATGTGTACTCTATATGGCCCATTATACAAAATCAAATTTAACATCATCTATATATTTACTCATATGGCCGAATATACATACCCCCATATAATATCATTTTCATTCCATTTAACACTTAATTTCCACCACATAAACACTTGGCCGAATAATCCTAAACTAGCAAAACTCCACATTTGTTCATACCATCTTTTAAATTCACATGTATATTTTATTTTTACATGAACCATAGCCGAATCGTTTTAACCATGAGTAACATAACAAGCATAAATCATACTTATGGATATACCATGGCCGATTCAATCTAATCACATCCAAAATCATCAACCATTTTCAATGCATATAACATATATAAACATGAATAAGTTTCATATAATCTCTTAACACATTAATTTCTTTCATCAACAATCTTTTGTTTCTTTATCCATCAAAACTTAAAGGTAAGAAAAAAATCAAGTTCTTCTCACACATACCATAACCGAAAGTTCCATCCAACACTCTAAATTCGAAATTTTAGTATGGCTAGGTAAGAAAAACGTGATGATTAACCTGAACAACTAAGATTTCAAAAGAAAGATTAACAAAATTTACTAACCTCCTCTTCATTCAAAAGGCCGAATGCCTTTGCCCCCCTCCTCTTTTTCTTCTTCTTGTACGGCTAAGAAGAACAAGGTAATAACCCCCCTTTTTTTTTACTTCTTTTATTATCCTTAGTATTTCTTTTATTATTTCCTTTCCTTTACATAAAATAATGACCACTTCATGGAAATTTACCACATATTCTAATATATGCTCCATCATGGCCGGCCACTATGTATAAAAGAAGGAGTATTTGACATGCAAAGCCATTATTCTCACCACATGCTTTAATAGGTCCTTATAAATTAACCTATCACATTTCAAAATTTTCTCACATAAGTCCTATTTACTAAAATTCACTTACAATTAAACAAAATTCAAATATGAAATTTTCACACATGCATATATACATATAATAAGCATCAAATATGACAGCTAATTATTTTTATGACTCGGTTTAGCGGTCCCGAAACCACTTCCCGACTAGGGTCAATTTTGGGCTGTCACACAAAAGCTATTGAGCTTGTTCAGTTATGAGTACAGCACTTACATGCACACTATCCGCGTATCTGAAATTATATTTCTACGTGTTCAACGGGAGAATCCTAAGAGAATATTGAGGATGCTTAAAATGAAAGTGATTCGATGATGAATGTGTTGAAGAAGTGAAAATGGACAGGTATGAGTTTAAATCTTGGTTGAGAACTTGGTGAGACAAAATTGTTGTAAGATAGTAAGTATTTTTATGTTATGAGTGTTTTAATGATGTTTATGTTGGATTGCATAATCATGTTACTTATTATTTACATGTGAACTTTCTAAGAATTTATGCTTACTCCCTCTTTTTCCTTCATTGTAGTTTTGACAAGCCAGCTTGAGAATTGGGATAGGTCGAAGACTCATTCACACTATCCGAAGACCTAAACTGGTAAAATGGCTTGTATATTTTGAGTGTGGCATGTATAGCAATATACTCACTTTGTATAAATGATCCTATGATATGGTTATGGTTTGGTAAGAAAAGGGTTTGTAAATGATTAGCTATTGGAATGGCTAATCAAGTTTATATATGATAACATGTATGCTTTATGTCTTAACTAAATCATGAAAATCCCTGGAATGGTAAAATTGGCCATAAAACAGAGTCATACAGTAGCAGTAATGTGAATTTGAAAAATCATTAAAAATAGTAGAAATGTAACTAAATGATGAATAAGTTATGAAATTGAATCTTGATGAGTCTATTTTCATATAGATGGAACAAAATAGGTAAATAACTTATATTTTATGAGATATTTAAGTTTTGGTGGAATAGGGTCATAGTGGTCTTTGAATCCCCTGTTCCAAATTTAAAAATTTACCAAAAATTGTAAAAAAAAATTAGAAGTTTTACTTTATATGTACAGATTCCTTATTGAGTCTAGTTTTATGAGAAACAAATAGCATAATCATTAAAACTCTGTACAGAGAGATATCTGATTCGTAATACACAGGGGTTAGAGTAGTCAAACCCTGAAACAGGGGAGACTTTAACTAATAAACTGTAATAATTGGCCTAACCAAAAATTCTAGAAAGAAATTAGTAGATAGATATATGAATCTAATTTTAGGAAAAATTTACGAATCTTAATTTCAAATTTTGAAACTCGAGATATGAATTTTTAAGCGACTGTGACGCAGTTACCCAGCTTGTCTAGAAATTTTAAAAATAAATTGTTTGAGTTGTTTAATTAATGAATTAAGTTTAGTAACACCTCAACCTCGACTCTGGCGACGATCTCGGGCGTGAGGGCATTACTCTATAATTCCCCTAGGATATTTAACAGATATATCAACTAATTGAATACTCATCCTAGTGGGTTTAGGTTCCCCAAGACCAAGTTGTTTAAACATTTTATGCGGCATCAAATTAATGTTGGCGCCTAAATCAGCTAGTGCTTTATCAACATTCAAACTACCAATTAAACAGGCAATAGTAAAACTTCTTGGGTCTTTCAGTTTGGTTGGTAGTTTGTTTTAGAGTATGGCTGAGCACTCTTCATTAAGCTCCACTATAGATAAGTCTTCAAACATCCTTTTGTTTGTTAGAAGCTCCTTTAAGAATTTTGCATATGTAGGCATCTGTGATATAGCTTCAACAAAAGGTAAGTTAATATGCATTTGTTTAAAAAATTCAAGAAATTTATCAAATTGTGCAACCATGCGGTCTTTCTTCAACCTTGCTGGGTATTGGATTGGTGGTTTATATTCTTTTGGCATCAAGTTGCCATTGTTTTCGGGTTCGACCTCCTTTCTGTCAGCTTATTGTGGTGGCTTCTTTTTAGATTCAACTAAAACTTTCCCACTCCTTAGTGTAACTACTTTCACGTGCTCTTTTGGGTTGGGTTCAGTGTTACTAGGTAGACTTCCTAGTGGTCTTTCAGATATCAATTTAGCGAGCTAACCTATTTGAGTTTCGAGCCCTTGGATTGACGCTTGTTGATTTTTAAAGGCTATCTCGGTATTTTGAAAATGAGTTTCTGAAACCGAGATGAATTTTGTTAGCATCTCTTCAAGGGTCAGCTTTTTCTTTTGTTGGTAGGGTGGTTGTTGAAAGCCTGGAGGTGGTGGTCTCTGATTCCCTTGGCCTCCCCATGAAAATTTGGGTGGTTCCTCCAACCTGCATTGTAAGTATTACTATAAGGATTGTTTTGAGATCAAGGATTGTTACCCATGTAATTTAACTGCTCGTTCTCGATCTTGTAGTCATAAGGTGGGTATTCTGAACTGCTTGATCCACCTCCACTTGCTTCGCACTGCATTACTGGGTGAACCTGTGAAGAACTAAGAAAACCATCAATTTTCTTATTCAAGAGTTCTACCTGATTAGAGAGCATGGTGACCGAATCGACATTATAAACGCCGACTGCTTTCGTTAGCTTTGTCCTTATGGCTTTCCACTGATAGTTATTCAGTGACATCTCCTCTATAAATTCATAGGCATCTTCAGGTGTCTTATTATTGATGGTTCCGCCAGCAGCTGCGTTAACCATCTGCCGAGTCGAAGGATTCAGGCCATTATGAAAGGTTTGAACCTGTAACCAGAGTGGTAACCCATGGTGAGGGCATATTTTCAAGAGGTCCTTGTATCTCTCCCATGCATTTACAGTGTTTCTAAATCCATCTGTACAAAAGAAGATATATCATTACGTAATTTGGTTGTTTTAGTCGGCGAAAAATATTTTAATAAAAAATTTTCGGTCATTTGTTCCCAAGTAGTGATTGACCCCCGAGGTAACTAATTCAACCACTGTTTAGTTTTGTTTCTCAATGGAAAAGGGAATAACCGAAGTTGAATGGCGTCATCAGAAACACCATTAATTTTAAATGTAGCACATAGTTCCAAAAAGTTTTCCAAGTGAGCGCTGGGATTTTCGTCCTGCAAACCATCAAACTGAACAAATTGCTATATCATTTGAATTGTGTTACGTTTCAGTTCAAAAGTATTTGCAGCTATAGTAGGTCTAACTATGCTCGATTCAGTTCCTGTTAAAGAAGGTTTAGCATAATCATACATAGTGTGCGGAGCAGGATTCTGATTAACAGCAATTGCAGGAGGTAGCGAATTTTCTTGGTTTTCAGCCATCTCCTCGGATGTGGTTGAAGTATCATCCTCTTGCTCTTCCTCTGTGTATCGTAAGCTTCGCCTTATTTCTCTTCGATTTCTGTGAACTGTGCAATCGAATCAAATAGTAACGATCCTAACGGGTTCCTTCTGCTCATAAACTAAAAAACCTGTCAGAAGAAAATAAATGAAGAATTAGAAAAAAAAATAAAAATTTAAATTGCAATAAAAGTAAAATGGCTAAAGTAATAAAAATTGAGTGTTCCTAATATCCTAGTTCCCCGGCAACGGCGTCAAAACTTGATACGTGATATTCATGATAGGTTTTAAAGATTTATGAAAGAATCGTTCTTGAGACTAACTTATTATTACGATTAAGGAAAGTGTACCTATCGAACAGTAGTATAGTTCAACAAGACCGAATTGTCGAACCAAAGGAACTACGAGTACTAGTATTTACTTCCTTTTTATTATCTAGCCTAAAAATTAAGAGGTTTGGTTATCTAAACTAATTACTAACTAAGAATACACAGAAAGAAAATTTAGGAAAATACTTTTGGGAAAATTCGATTGATTAAGACAATACCTAAGGAAAAATCCACCTAGACTTCACTAGTTATTTTACTCTGATTCAGACGATTTATTCATTTGACTTGATCCGTAGAAATCCCTAAGTTATATTATTATCTCTCTCGATACTAATAACGTCTAACCCTAGGTTGAATAATTGAAATCTCTTTCTAATTAACACCCTAGAATTGCATTAACTCGATCTATGGATTCCCTTATTAGGTTTCACCCTAATCTGACAAAATCTTATCACCCTATCTCTAGGTGTGCAATCAACTCCGCTTAATTATGACAAATTTAGTCTTAGACAGGGTCTATTCCTCCTCTAAATAAGAGCTTAACTTGAATTAATATCCTGGAATATTAAAAAAAGAATTAAGAACACATAATTAAGAACATGTCAAATATTTATCATACAATTCAGATAATAATAACAAGATCCGTCTTATGTTTCATTCCCTTTAGGTATTTAGGGGGTTTAGTTCATACTTATGAAAGAAAGCATCTCAAAATCATAAAGATGACAAAACATAAGAAAACCCAAAACTCCTGAAGGAACTTGAAGGGAGATCTTCAGTCTTGATGATGAATCTGGCTTCTGAGATGGATCAATCAGTTTTCCTTGAGTAATTCCTTGCTTCCTACTCTGCGTCCCCCTTTTAAGTGCCTCTTCAGGAATTTAAATAGGCTTTAGAATGCCTAAGAGCCCCCAAGATTGGCATTTTCCAAATAGGGTTATACTTGGGCTCAGTAAGGACACACCCGTGTGACACGCCCGTGTGCGATTACTCCAGCCCGTGGTCATGGCTGTTGAACAGGCACAGGCGTGTAGTATACCCGTGTAAGTCATGCTTCAATCTTGCCAAAGGGACACGGCCATGTGACACACTTGTGTGAGAAAGTCCAGGCCGTGTTGATTTCCCATGTGGGTCTATTTTTTCCATTTTCGGCCCGTTTCTCGCTCTTTTTACTCTCCTATGCTCACATAAGTATAAAACATGAAATTAAAGGATTAGGAGTATCGAATTCACTAAGGAGAAACCATTCATAAATGTGCTAAGCCTAGGATAAAAATATGTAAAAATTACGATTTATCAGGTGGCAAAATTGGCTTTACCAATTGCCTATTTTTATCCACAAAGGTAGAGACACGGGCATGTGTCTCAGCCATGTATGACACACGGTCCTGTTATACGGCCGTGTGTCTCCTAGGGTACCCTTCGAATTAAAGTCAGTATACCCTACAGTTTTGACACGGCCTAGACACATGATCGTGTGCGGCACATGGGCTGGCACATGGGCGTGTGGTTGGCCGTGTGACCCAAGTCAGTAAGCCCCTTTATATTTCAAGCGGCCTAGCACGCGAGCGTGTCCTCAGCCGTGTGGTGCAAGTCAGTGTATGCCCTATTTTCACATGACTTGTGACACGGGCGTGTCTGGTGGCCGTGTGCCTCACACTGCCTATTCACACAGGCGTGTGACCTTGAAATTAAAGAAAATTTTCTAAGTTTCCTAAAATTTGAAAATGTTATCGGTTTAGTCTCGAACCACTTCTAAGCATGTTTTAAGGTGTTGTAGGACCTTACAGGGAACAATGTGATTGATATGAATTGATTTTGATTATGAATGTATGAATGTATGCAAATGATGTGTGTTATCCAGTAATGCTTCGTAACCCTATTTCGGCATCAGATATCGATTAGGGGTGTTACATATAATAGCCCAAAATTGGGTCTAGTCAGAATAGTGGTTTTGAGACCACAAATCTAAAGTCAAAATAATTATTTTATTATTTTATTAAAGTTTACAGCATGATAGAATCTTTGTGCGGAAGTTTCGTAAAGAAATTTTGCCAGTTGAGTGTTTAATTTGGTAAAAAGAATTAAACCGTGTAAAGCGTAAAAGTTGAATTCTATAAGTTAAAGGTATTAAATGGTTATGAAAGTAAATAGTGGGATACCTTAAGTGGTAAATATCCCATAAATGTTGGTAGTGGAATTTTGTGGCTTGTTATTGTTGAAATCATGATGTTATTAAAGGTTAGTTTTATAAATTGGTTAATAAAGATTAAATAAATAAAACCAAATCCATTATTCTGTACCCATGCTCATCTTCTTCAACCGATTTTAACCTAGAAAAGCCATGGATACATCCGGCCAAGCTTGTGAGCTAAATTAGAAAGAAGAAGAAAGCTATTGCATGTCAATTTTGAGCTCAATTAGGAGCTAGTTCCATAAGAAATTCGGTGGCAGCAAGAAGAGGAAGGATATCGTTCAAGGGTGGGCTCGACTGCTGTTCAATAAGTTCTTCAAAGGAAACTTTGTAAAATTTTTATGTATAAAATATATTTATTACATGCAAGTAATTTCTGGCTAACAGGACTGTTAAGTAGAGTTTAGTAGCTTAAAACACATGTTATTTTTACCAAAATACTGCAGTTAGAAGTGAAGAAAAATTTAGATGAAAAAAATGCATAAGTTGCTGTTGAAATCTACCGCACGAATGTCTATTGCTTCAGCATGTAGTTGCTGTATTGAAAGTGCAGTAAATTCTTGTGTAATTGGTCTGCTGCTGTTGTGAATAAGGAAAAATATTAGTTGTTAAATGTTAACTATATCTCTGTCTAAAAGAGATATTTGCAGTCCGAATGCCGAAAGTTTCAGCATTTAATTCCTCTTATTTAAACTGATTAAAAAATGCTGTAAATGCAACATTTGTATATGCTAACCACTCACCAATTAATTGATAGTGAGCTTAAAATTAACTTGTCCGAATATGTTAAATTCACTGTTCAATGCACTACCATTTATGCTGTTTTATTTAGAAAATGTAGCTGTCCGTATCTGTTGATTTCACAGTTAAATTTAGATGTTGATTTACTACCAATTGCTGTTAATTAAGTTGTCCAGTTTGGGTTAGTACTACTATCCGAATGTGACATTGTTATGTTGATTTAGTAACTTGCATTGTTGATGATCTTACAATGTTTGAAACAGAATATATATTAACTATGATTTTACAAATTAAATATCCTGTACAATTGATAAGTTGTTATATTAAAAATGTCTTCATTTACGTTCGATTTAAATGCTTAATGTGTTGCTGTAAAGTGCTAATTTGTTATCTTAAAAAAATGTGTTCACTCACGTTAATTTTAGATGCTTAATGTGCTGCTGTAAAGGGTTGATTTGTTGTCTTGAAAATGTGTTCATTTAAGTCCATTTTAAATGCTTAATGTGCTTTCCAAAAATTTATATTTAAAGTTACTTCCAAGTTGACAATTCAAGTTAAAGAAAGAAGTATAATTCATTTTGTGGAAGGGATTTGACGTTAACTTGCAGGTTGTTTAGGTTGTACTGCATGAGGGAGTTAAAGTGGTACTTAATACAGTTTATTGCTAATTAATATGTTGCGGTTATATTGTATATCATTGGCTGCCCAATTAGGAAAAATTCATGGTGTTTAACTAATTAAAATGTTTTTGATATAACGTGAATCATTGACTGTCCAAATTAGGGCATAATTACGGTATTAGTTAATTGAATACTAATGTTGTGATGTGGGTCATTGGTTGACCAATTTAAGACACTTATTGTATTTTAGTTATTAAATGTTGCCGTTAGGAGAAGGATTATTGCTGTCCAAAGCATGTAATTATGCTGTCCAAAAGTGGCATTTGTTGTGTCTATTTATGTTTCAAGATTTGGTCCAATTTTTGTAACTAAATTGCTAACCAAATTAGTAATAAAAATATCTAATACATGATTCAAAATTCTCCTTGAACACGAATGTTATGTACTGGTCAAATTGGTACCGATACTATCCATTTCAAGCTTTAAAGAATTATTCGAATATAATGTTATTCTTAATAATGTTGGTTAATGTATGGATATTTTGAGCAATTGTAAGTTCATATGATTTTTAATAATGCAATGTGTAATTTAATGTTATTTCCTTGATATTAAATGAGATGTAAGTTTATATGTAAGTAATACATTAATTTTACTTGTATTATGATATTTTATAATAATATTGGAAATGTGTTTGTTGATAATTACTTGATTGGTGAAATTGTTGGAAAAGAGAGAGAAATCCCGGTTGAACCTTTGGAAAGATTGGGTGATACAGATGGTATGTAGCTAGGTCACATGTATGGTGCTGAGTGCACATTATGTGCACAAGAGAGCTACGAGACATTATGATGTAGCTAGGTCGCATGGGTGATACTATGTGTGCACCATGTAGACAAGAGAGCTACGGGATATATGTAGCTAAGTCGCATGCGTGTTTCCAGGTGAAGGACACCATGTAGACAAGAGAGGTACGAGATAAACCGGCTAGGTCACATGGGTGGTACTAAGTGTTCACCATGTGTACAAGAGAGCCAAACTATATGATGGGTGGAGCTATGTACTAAACCCACCAAGTATCGAGGATTGATCCGAAGTATTCAACGGGAGACTTACTATGTACTGCTTTGTGAGTTTTGTGATGAATAAGTGCAGGAACTTGGTTATGTGAATGATGTGTTTATTAACTGACTAGGATGTGGTAAGGTTATAAACAAATAAGTTTTACATGAGGATGATTTTATGGTGACCTTGTAATCATGAGCCTATACTTGTGATGTATGAAATGTGGTGAAAATGATTTGTGATATGTATGTTAAAATGAGGTTAATATAAAGAAAGTGTGAAAGAGTGAATTAGCAATAAAACTGTTTTGGACAGTAGAAGTGATGTGACTTTGAAAAATCACCAAAAATAATAGGAATTTAATTATAGGTTGAATGAGACATGAAATTAAATCTTAATTAGTCTATTTTCATATAAAAGAAACAGAGCAAGCAAATGTCTATATTTTAAGATATTTATATTTTTGTGAGACTGGTTCAGAATGATTACGTGATCCCCTGTTTTGACTTGGTAAAATCATCAGAAATTGTAAAAAAAATAATTATGGGGCATGGTTTATATGCTTAGAAACCTTAATGAATATATTTTTGATTGGAATAATCAAAAACATTATTTTAATTCTGTAAAATTAGATAACTGAGTTTTTATATAGAGAGGTCAGAATTGTCAGACAGTGAAATAGATGAAACTTTAAGAAAAATCTGGTATTGATTGGCAAAGCCAAAAATTATAAAAATTTTATTGTAGAGATTTATATGAGTCTAGTTTCAAGGAAAATTTAAGAAACTTAATTTTGAGTTATTAGTAACTATGATTCAGGAAAACAGCCTTAGCTGATCTTGTGTAAAAAGATGAAATCATGTGATTAATGATTCTATTTTCTTGAGCATATTTATTGAGGAATGGGATAATATTGATAATTAAATTGCTTATTAGTACATATATGCCAACTTACTAAGCTTTTAAGCTTACACCATTTTCCCATTTCTCTCAGTGTTGTCAGGTTGGCTCAGGGTTGGAGATCGTTGAAAGTATCACCGCACTATTAGTTTATCAAATTAGAATAATGATAATTCTTATTTATTGTCAAATAAGTGGCATGTATAGGTAATTAGTTATTGATATTAAGTAATATTATGATTTAGCCAAATGTATAGCCTCATTTTGCTTCATTGTATATAGCCATAAGATTTGGCTCATAATGGTTAAAGTTATGTAAACCTATTTTATGTATGCTTAGATAAATGTCTTGGTGTGGCTAAGTTAAGAACACAAAAAAGGCTTGGAAAATAGCCTAATGTGATACATATGGGCTAGAGACACGGCCGTGTGTCTCAGCCGTGTGAAGAACATGGCCACCACACGGGTGTGTGGTCTAGTCGTGTGAGCAAGCCAATAGCTAGCTAATTTTTACATGGAATTCAGACATGGGCGTTTGAAGACCACGCGGTGTACTCACACGGTCGTGTCACATGCCACACGAGTGTGTGACCCTGCTTTGGTGAAAAATTTTCTAAGTGTCTGAAAGATTTGGGTTTGTTCCTGAACCAATTTCAATGATTGTTTTGGGCCTAGTAGGCCCTTTTAAGGGAAAAATTATATAAGTTTGAAAAGTTTAAAATTTGATGAAATTTTATGTCTTGGTTTTAAATGATTACAAGTACTCAAGTTCGGTAATACCTCGTTCCCTATTCCGGCGTCAGATATGGGTAAGGGGTGTTACATTACAAATAGAGTCCCGGGAATGTACTTTTCGACACCCTTGACTATACTGTCGTTACATGTGCCTCTATGAAGTAAAGGAAAGTGTAAGTGTAAAGAATGCACATGAAAGTATGCTTTTGTCCACTATAAGCAAGTATGTACATGCATAAACACACTTGAAAACATGATGGAGTCTCTGCATGAGGAGTTTGTAGATAAGTTGTAACGCCCCAAAAATCTTGAACTTTCTTTTTTATCGGTTTTGATAAAAGGTGTGCTTAATATTCCAAGTCAAGTGTTATTTATGTGATAATAGGCCTTGGTTAAGTTTTGAGTTCGAACTTTGGGGTGAAGGAAATTATAGTTTAATAATTAAAAGAACCTTGATGGCAAGTAGTTTGGTTTTTAAATAAATGAAGGAGGAATTGGATAAAAGGAGACTTGTGTTGGAGTGGCAAATAGCGTCACATGTGGGGCTTAGAGGTGGCGTCACATGCATGGCAAGGAGGTTTGGGGTTCGAATCCCTCCTTGCTCAAAAGGATTTATTTTTGCTCAATAAATGGCCAGTAGTGGTGTTGGATGTGAACTCTGAAGGAAGTGATTAGAGGAGAAATTTAAGAAAGGGATTAAGGAGTTATCAGGGAGAAAAGTTAGGAGATGGGGGGGTAGACAAGTGGAGCCAAATTGGGAATTTGGGGATAGGTAAATTCGACTATAATATATATAGGTGCCAATTTTGGGAATTCAAGGCTAATGCTGAATTCTTCCTTTCTTTTTACCGAAAACACTTTTCTCAAGAAATATCTAAATGTCGAAATCCCTTATTCTTTCTCTTTTAGTTTATGCCGATTTCTTCGCTTCCTTTCTCATCAAACTTTTTTCTTTCTCGCTCCTAGTTACTTTCTCTAAAGCCGAATATCTTTTGGCCAAAATCCTGTTGTGCCGCCACTTTTTCTTCAACGTTGGCCGATCGATTCTTGTGCAAATGCTTTACTTTCCTATAGTTGGTCTTCCTAGTACCGATTTCTTGTCTCCCTTACTCTTTCTAAATCAGTTTTGGTAGGGGATTAGTATCGAATCTTGGATTTTAGATCTCTGCCGAATTGTTCCTTAAGCATTTCGGGGTTTTGGGTAAGCTTTCCTCTTTTATTGGTTAAGGTTGGCTAAATGGTCATGGATGATTTAAGAGTGACTTAAGATGATTGCAAGCCACTTGTTGTTTGGTTCTTAATGATTAAGATTGATGCAAATTTAAGAAATACTCGTGATTAGTGATCAAGGAAAGGTTGTTAAGGCTTGTCGTTCAAGGTAAGGCAAAGGTGAGATTTTTTATTTTTGGTGATCATATTTGATAAGTGTTCAATTAATCGTTGAGTGACATCATTTGAAGGTTTGTGGCTAAGGAGATTGCGACACTTTTTAGTACCAGGTGTGTACATACACTGCACACACACAGTAGATCGGTAAATCCCGAAATGCTGAAAAGCCGAAATGCCGAAAAGCCGAAAGTTTGGCTACAATAGCCTTGCGAGTGCGCGAACACTCGTAAAGGGGGAAAATGATAGGTTATCAGAGGCCCGATGAGCGATTCTATGGACTTAGGTCGTGTATTAGCCAACCGGGCCAGAATGGGCTAAATGGGCCCAACGGGCTGTAGGGCCCATAATAGGCACAATTGGAAAATTGGTACTATGTGATGAAAAATCATATGATTGCATGACTATGAATGTGATTGGGCCTGACGGGCCATATGGAAGTGATTGGGCCTAATGGGCCATATGAATGTGATTGGGACCGATGGGCCATATGAATGAGATTAGGCCTAAAGGGGCCAATTGAATAAGTATGGATCTGAAGTGTTTAGTAAGGGGTTATGGACCCAGTTTTTTTGGTAACTACTTAATCAGGCATAAAACTTAAATAATTAATTAATTACGACCATGGACGAGTCATAAGGTTAAGGTGTGGCAATGGGTATATGCATGTCTAGGATTGGATCTAAGGAGAGCTTGGTACTTAAGCGGTCTTAATGACTCACCTCCTCTTCTCTAGAATCTTACCTGGTGCATAATATCTGTTCACTTTAGCCAACAAGGACTTGTTAACGGGCCAACATAAGTAATAAACCCATAAAAAAGAGAAATTATCAAAAATGCCCCTAAGGGTGGAAATGACTAAAATACCCCTATGTGTGGAACATAAGATTTATGGATGTTACATGTATACCTGCTGCATTCATATGATATTCTGCTTAGGTTGTATATGGGTTGGGAATTATGGGTATTAAGCCCAAATTTGAGTAGCAGCTTGCTACAACGTTAGGTAGTACTGCAACCGGGCTACCATTGGAGTGTATCGAATGGGTGGGTCGATATTTATATCCCCACATGGTGTGTATTGGGGGATGGAGATGGTGTGTAGCGGTTGAATGGGAGGGATTTGTGCATATTTGATTGCTTTACATCTGTTCTGATATTGAATTGGGCTCAAGCCCGAAAAGACTTGCTATTGCATGCTTTTCTATTTGCCGAGGGTTGTACACACTGAGTTTTTGAAAACTCAACCCCTCTTTTATTTTTTCTCAAGTGATCCTCATTAGGTGGTTCGACGGTTGGAGGGACTCTGAGGTGGCCAGCTAGCAAGACGACTTGGACTTGTTTTCTTAAGCCTATAATGTAACACCCCTTACCCGTATCCGAGGCCGGGCTAAGGTACGAGGCGTTACCAGACAAACATACAAACATTAAACTAAAATACGAGCCATAAAATTTTATTCATATTTCAAAGCGTTCATTCTCTTACACATAGTCCCTTATTTGAGTCTACGGAGCCCAAAACATACTTTAGAAAGGGTTTGGGACTAAACCGAGAACTTACGAAAATCTTGGAAATTTCATGCTTTAAGGCTCCACACGCCCGTGTCCCAAAGTCGTGTTCCATACACGGCTGAGACACATGGTCGTGTCTCTACCTGTGTGGAATATACCTGGGCTATTTTCCAAGCTTTGGTCAACCTTGATCTCTTACACACTTATACAAAATCAAAAGCAAATAACATGGTATTCATTTAATGATTATACATCCTCAATTAAACCACAAACATAGCATTTGTATGTTATCATACATTTGTCTCTCATACTCATTTTACCTTGTTTATTATAGTACCACTTATACATTTATACCAAGATTATCATCTTACCAAATATCTTCAGCTTAATCATCAAGCATTCATATTTAAAACTAGATCATATCTTTATAAAATACCACGATTCAGATACGCAGAATAACATGTTTTCCTGAAACATTTCAATTCAATTTCATACCCAACAAGCATTACATTGAGACTAGTCATATATATATACATGTCATGATACATAACATTCTCTTTTTGTTTTCTTATAAACACATATCATTTATTTCATTATATCAATATTTCATATACCATAGTTTCCATGTATTCCACATATATTTATTTTCCTCCTCCTCCTCTCCATTCCACATCCTTAATGTATATAGCATTCTTGTAAGTACGATTTCACAATTTACTAATAAATGTTCACATCAAATTGTCCACACGAGTTATAGTCACTTAATTATTTATAATTCGAGCTACAGAGCTCCAAATTAAGATCCGTAAATTTCCCCTGAAGCTAGACTCATATATCGTTCCACCATAAAATTTTCATAATTTTTGGTTTATCCAATTAGTACGGTTTATTCATTAAAATTTCCCCTATTTCACTTTCTGACAGTTATGACCTCTCTTCACTAAAAAATAATTATCTCACAGTACAGAACTCAGATAATCTTCTTGTTGATTTATCTTGAAACTAGACTCATTATGGATTTTAAAAATATAATTTTTAGCCTCTAATTATTTTTCTCCAAATTTTTTTGATTTTCCAAAGTCAAAACAGGGGATCACGTAATCATTCTGAATCAGTCTCACGAAAACATAAATATCTCAAAATATAGAACTCCTTTGCTTTCTATGTTTCTTTTTATGAAAATAAACTCATTAAGGTTTAATTTGATATCTCATCCAGTCTCTGATTCAATTTATACTATTTTTGGTGATTTTTCAAAATCACATCACTGCTACTGTCCAAAATAGTTTTAATGCTAATTCACTCTTTCACACTTTCTTTGTATTAACCTCATTTTAACATACATATCACAAATCATTTTCATCACATTTCATACATCACAAGTATAGGCCCATGATCACAAGGTCACCATAAAATCATCCTCATGTATAACTTACTTGTTTATAACCTTACCACATCCTGGTCACTTAATGAACACATCATTCACATAACCAAGTTCCTGCACATATTCATCACAAAACTCACAAAGCAATACATAGAGAGTCTCCCGTTGAACACTTCGGATCAATCCTCGATACTTGGTGGTTTCAGCACATAGCTCCACCCATCATAAAGTTCAGCTCTCTTGTACACATGGTGAACACTTAGTACCACCCATGTGACCTAGCCAGTTTATCTCGTAGCTCTCTTGTCTACATGGTGTCCTTCAATTGGAACCACGCATGTGACCTAGCTACATATATCCCGTAGATCTCTTGTCTACATGGTGTACACATAGTATCACCCATGCGACCTAGCTACATCATAATGTCTTGTAGCTCTCTTGTACACATGATGTGCACTCAGCACTATACATGTGACCTAGCTACATACCATCTATATCATCCAATCTTTCCAAAAGTTCAACCAGGATTTCTCTCTCTTTTCAAACAATTTCACCAATCAAGTAATTATCCACAAACATATTTCCAATATTTTTATAAAATATCATAATACAAGTAATAGTGATGTATTACTTACATATAAACTTACATCTCATTTAATATCAACGCAATAACATTAAATTACACTTTGTCTTATTAAAAATCATATGAACTTACAATTTCCCATAATATCCATAATCATAGAAATCACATTTATGTATGATAATTCAATGCACTTCATGTACCATAGACATATTTTTAAATCAATTCATAAACCTGACACCATAATCATTTAATTTAACATAATTCAATTAATTCACTAAATTTAACTTTCAAATATAAATTACAACATTATTGTTGTATTATTATCATACCAACTTACATACTTTCAACACCTCGGAGATCATAGTAAATATATCAATTTTACATTGAAACATGCATAAATTAATGCTTATTATACATAGGAACTTACCTTGATATTAAAACGGCCATTTTACCAACTTTCCCAATTTTCGATTTTTCTCTCATTCTAGGTTCAAATCTCATTTTTCGGGATCTAAAACATCATATTTTACTTATTTAATTAATGTACTATTCAAAATAGTCCTTAACTCAAACTTTGGAAAAATTACAATTTTGCCCCTAAACTTTTGCATATTTACACTTTTGCCCCTAGGCTCGGGAATTAAACTTCATCCCTTATTCTTATGTTTTATGACATGATGATCACTTTTCCCTTCTATGGAAACATCAAATTCTCACTCTAACATATACTTATGACTATTAGGTATTTTTACCGATTAAGCCCTTTTGTTCGTTTTCACTTAAAACCGAGTAGCATAAGTTGTCTAACATAATTTAAAACCTCATATTATATCATAAAACACCAGAATACACAAATTTTACCTATGGGTATTTTTCCAAATATGAACCCTAGGTTGAATTATTGCTAGCATAAGCTAAATCAAGTTACCGGGACTCCAAAAACGTAAAGAACTTGAAAAACGGGGTTAGAACGGACTTACAATTGAGCTTGGGAAGCTTGAAAACCCTAGCCATGGAGTCTCCCTTGGTATACACGTCCATAGTGAAGAAGATGAGCAAAATTGGCTTTTAATTTTGTATTTTAATTCATTTTACCCCTAAATCACCAAAATACCCTTACTACTAAACTTTCCAAAAATTCCATCCATGTCCAATTTTTTTCCATAACTTAGAAATTGGTCAAATTCTATTTAAGACCTCCTAATTAATATTTCAAATCAATTTCATACTAGAAATGTGACAGCCCTAATGTGACCCTAGTCGGAAAGTGGTTTCGGGACCACAAACCCGAGTCATAAAAATGATTAATTGTTATATTCTATGCTTATTATGTGTGTACATGCATATGTCGACATTTCATTCCCTAATTTTTCCAATTGCATGAGAAATTATTAAATAGGGATCAATATGAGACATGGTGAAATATGATAGACTAATTTTAAATGGTTTATTAGTGCATGTCAACACAAGGGTGGACTTGCATGTCAAATTGCCCAATTTTCTTTATAGTGGCCGGCCAAGATGGGTGTTGATGGGAAAATATCTATGTTTAATTAGTTATTAAAATAAGAAATGGCATTATGTGAGAAAAAAATAATATTAGTGAAATAAAGGTAAGAGTGTGTTCATCTTCCTTACCTTCTTGCAAAGCCGAAACAAAAGGGGAAAGAGGAAGGAATTTGTCTAGGGCATTCGGCTATCTTGGAGGTTAAATAAGGTAGGAGTTCATGTTATTTCTATTGATTTTTATGAGAATCTAATAGTAGTCAAGCTTTTATTGTAACCCATATGTTGATTTTTCATTAGTTTTGGTGACAAATTGTGCGTACGGTATTATTGGATAAGTGCTAAAAGGATGGTGTTTTGATATTTTGGATTGAAATATTAGAAAGGGGAAAATATGAGCTACCTAAATAGATATATGTGAATTTAAAAGATGGTATGAACAAATGTGGAGTTTTGCTAGTTTAGGATTATTCGTGTTTATGTGGTGGAAATTAAGTGTTAAATGGAATGAAAAATGATATTATATGGGGGTATGTATATTCGGCCATATGAGTAAATATATAGATGATGTTAAATTTGATAATGTATAATGGGCCATATAGAGTACACATTGTGATATTAACTTTAATTCTCTATAATTGATCAAGTGGGTGATATTGGTTTATATGGTTGAATTTGATTTATGAATATGTACCTTGAAATAAATATATCATCGACTACGTTACTTTGGAAGTAAGAATGCATTCGGCCTTGAGACAATTTATAAGTATTAGTTAAGGTTCTAATGTTTTGAACAAGAATGGTTGTAAGATGAAACGAAAATTATTAAAATATATATGAGTAATTAACAAGGGTGGTTGCCGTGTATATAATATTTATGTGTGTTTTATTGAAATATTTATTGGGTTAATTATAGTAATTGGATCTTAGGTGATCAATAGCCGAATGGCTTAAAGTTAGTAAAAAGCATAAGGTGAATAAAAATAAAATGTTGCCGTATGATTCTTTTGATATGAAACTATTAATGTTACGGGATATAAATAACTAGCAAGGTAATTAAACTAGTTAATTTATTTATTTAAGCTCAAGAACCTAAAGGAGAGGCGTCCAACAAGGGGAAATCAAAGGTCATCGAGTAGCCGACTTGGAATTATTTTACCCAACATAAGGTAAGTCACCAAGCATATATTTTGTATTGATCTAAATAGACATAATGTTTATGTAATTATGCCGAATGGAATGATAAATTTATATACATGTATGCATGTGGTGATGAAAGTGTTGAATGAAAAGAAAAGAGGTGAGATGTATTGAGTTGTTGATCTCGGCACTAAGTGTGCGGGTATAAACATTTATGATCATGAGATTGGCACTAAGTGTGCGGGTCTAAATTGTACAGCACTAAGTGTGCGAGTTTGATTATATAGCACTAAGTGTGCGAGTTGATTATATAGCACTGAGTGTGCGGACTTAATATATATTTTTGAATCACTATGGACACTAAGTGTGCGACATTATTGAGTTGATCACGGACAGCGGATCGGGTAAGTACCTTGAGTTCGTGACTAATAGGCGCTATGTTTATATTTGAAGTTGAGCTTGGTAAGTTTGAACCTATGTGACAATTATAATTGAAGTCACGTACATAAGATTTATCGTGGAATAGGTGAAAGGTCGTTTAGTTGTATGATTGTAACGAAAATAAAATGATGTATGAAAATGCCTCAAATATCCTATTGATTAGTATATGGAATGTGAATGCATGACTTGTTATGAGATTGAACCGATAGGTTTAAGGAACTATGGTATGGTTCGGTATGGATGGAGTAACTAGCCTCGTTCCATTTTGTTTCCTCTTGTGATAATGTTATTAATGGATGGTAGTGCATTGCTTATGACTTACTGATTATATACTCACTCGGTGTTTCCTTGTCACCTATTTTAGGTTTCTTGGACTCGTCTCTTTTTGCGTGATCGGGCCGTCATCGGAGTCATCACACCGGCTAGCAACTTTTGGTATCTTCTTTTTAGTCGGTCTAGGAGAACATTTCGGCATGTATAGGCTAATATGTTTTGTTGAAATTTGGTATGTAAACTTTTAGCCATGCGAAAATGGCATAAATGTTCGGTTGGATTTGGTTCTATAATGTTAGGTCGTAAGTCTTGGAAATTCGATTTTTATGCCATATGTCATGGTTGATTATTTTTGGTGTTAAAAGTCATGATATGGCAATAGTGTAGTAGGGAGATGTTTGACAATGATTAGCCTTTGGCATGGCTAGTCATGATCATAATTTGTGATATGTATGATGAATTACTAGTTAGATCAAGGAGAAATCACGAAATAGGCATAGTTGCTTTAGTAACAGATGCTGGCAGCAGCAGTGACGTGAGATTGAAAAATCACTAAAAATAGTAGGAGAGGAATTAATTAATGAATAAATTATGTAATCGAAGCTCGATGAGTCTATTTTTATATAAAAGAAACGAAACGACCATATGAGCTGTATGTTAGGAGATAATTAAACTCTTGTGAAACAGGGCCAGAGCGATTTCTGGATTCCCTGTTCCGAATTTGGAAATTCATTCTAAATTAACCAGAGATAATTAGAAGTCATGCAATATGTGCATAGATTCCCCTTTGAGTCTAGTTTCTATAGAAACAAACGACATCAATATTGAAGCCCTGTACAGGGAGATACCCAAGTCGTAATGCGCAAAGGTCAGTGTAGTCGATCCCTGTAACATGGGAGACTTTGACTAATAAACTGTACTAATTGGCCCAACCAAAAATTCTAGAAAAAAATTTCTCTACAATTACTGGTGGTTTATCCACAAGGTGGTGTGTAGGGATGAATGAGTTCTAGGGAACTCTTACTGTGGTGTGTAGTAGAGAATGGGTAAGAACTTTTTCTGTTAAACATGAATTGCATGTCAATGCCTAAATAAATTGTCAAACATTGTTCTTGCCATACAATTGTGATTTTTTTTTTGTGAATTGTTATTACATATGTCATATCTACTATTTTGCACTAATTTTCTTGTGTTTAGACTCACACTTAGCTTCTTAAGCTTAGCCCATTAGTTTCCTTCTTTACAGATAACCCGCGAGGTTAGGACACGGACTAGAAATTCGAAGGTGTAACAGCCTAACTTTGGGTCTAGTCGAAACAGTGGTTTCAGGACGTAGAAAGATTTATTTTTATTATATTTTTATGGTCCACAGTATGATTGAATGATTGTGTGAAAATTTCATTAAGAAATTTTATCGATAAGGTGTCCAATTTGACTAAGAGGACTAAATTGCAATAGGTGCAAAATGTGTGTTCTAGAAGCTAGAGGTGTCTAATTGCTATGAAATTTTAAATTAAAGGTCTTTAAATGGTAATTAGACCATTGTACTTTTACTTGGACAAAAATGGACATGGTTAGATAAAATTTCAAAGTTTTAAGTGAAGGGCATTTTGGTCATTTGGGTAATAAAGACAAAAATAACTAATAAAAATATGTCATCTTTTCCAATTAAGTCCCCTTGTGCTGAATTTGCAGAGTCACCATAGCTAGGGTTTTGGCTAAAGCTTCCAAGCTCGATTTTAAGTCTGTTCTAACCCTGTTTTTTATGATTTTCATGTTTTTGAGATCCTTGTAACATAATCTAGCTATTTTAAGGACTAATTTGAAAGAAAGATGAAGTTTAAAATTTTACCCATGTTAGATATTTGTGTATTTGGATGTCTAATGGTAGAAAATGCATGTTTGGTGTTAGATAAGCAACTTTTGCTAAGCGATTTTCGGTAAAAATGTTAAAAAGGACTTATTTGTAAAAGTTATGAAATGAGTAGTAAAAGTGTGATTAAGTGCAAAATATCGGCTGATATGAGTATGAAAATGGTTCAGCTAGGCTTGGGTTTTGAAGAAATTGAATACATTTCATTTTACGAGCCTAGGGACTAAATTGTAAAAATGTGAAACATTAAGGGAAAAAATGTAATTTTTCCATAATATGATTTTTGGGCCAAATTGAATAATGTGAGTATTAAATGGGTTAAATTTGTTATTATAGATCAAGAAAAATGAGGTTCGGACCTAGATCGAGGGAAGAATAAAGTGTTTGACGATTAGGTCCAATTGTACTATTTTTCTACCGAGGTAAGATCGTATGTAAATAATGAAATGTTATATTTATGTTTTAAATACTTTAATATTGCATGAATTATGTGGTTGACTCTTTGGACGTATTCGACAAAGTTTTGACAAGTAAGAAATCTCAGTTGAACCTTAGGAATAGAATAGGATACGAGTGATATGTCACTAGGAACCCATCTGTATATTGTTTATATAATCCGAGTGCTGGCCCTGTACGTCCTACCAGTGGCTGGGTATTCCGGCATATGTTGTGGATACCTGACAGCTTGTGTGAGCAGCACTGGGTAGCTACGTCCTGACTGACAGCTTGTGTGAGCAGGCCAGTCAATAGCTCGAGAGCTAGCTTGTATATGTTGTGCGATATGAGATAGCTTTAGCTACATATATGGCATTCATGTACAAGATTTTCCAAGTGTCCGATAATATTCCAAGTGTTCAACGAGAATGTCAAAGATGTGAAAGGATGTCGTTATGTTACGAGTTGGTACAAGTATGTACATAGAACTCATAAGTAATAAACTCAATGGGTGATGAACTCTTGGTAAGGTTGTGATTAAGCAAGTTATGACTATGAGACTTAAGTAACATTTATGCTATCTCACTTTATATAAATTGCATGATTAAGATGTTGTTAAGAAGCATATTATTTCCATATGAACTTACTAAGCTATATAGCTCACTCCCCTTTCTTTCCCTTGTCTTTTAGTGTCATCAAGCTAGCTCGGGTTCGGAGACCGTCGAAGATCCATTCACACTATCTACAATTATTTTGGTATTATTGAAATCAACATTTTGATTTATGGCATGTATAGGGGACTTGGTCATTTTGTTATGTGTCATAATTGATTTGGCCAAATGTGTTGGCTTATATTGGTTAAAACTTCATTTTTGTATAAGGCCATTGGAAATGTGCCAATATTGGTTACAAGTATATTCATATAATGATGCCTTTCATGAATGATGTGTTAATCTCTTAGTTGTGGATGTTTGGTTATATGTATATGTTTGGATTGGTGCTATGTTATGTTGTGTAGGTGTGTGCATTAAAGGGTGGCAAAATGGCTTGGTAAATAGTCTTATTTTTATCCACACAGGTAGACACACAGACATGTGTCTAGGCCGTGTACGACACACGGCTTGCCCCATGGGCATGTGCCTAGGTCTTGTGTCCTTTGTACCTTAATTTTGGGAAACAGAATGCTCAGAATTGAACACACGGGTAGAGACATGGGCGTGTGTCTCAGCCCTGTAGATGGCACGGCCTTGAACATGGGCGTGTGCCCTGGCCGTGTGAAGTCTGTACCTATTTTAATAAAATTAGTTTTCCACTTGCACACGGGCGTGTGACTTGGCTGCGTGATCTCAATTTGTTCCTGGGTTACAAGTCAGTGAGTTACACGTGGTCAGGACACGGGGGTGTGTAGCCACACTGCCTACCCACACGGGTGTGTCCCATATCTATACGGTGGTGTGACCCTTGCTTAGTGTAAAATTTTCTAACGTTCTCGGTTTAGTCCCAAAACACTTCCAATGCACATTTTGGGCCCCGTAGGCTCATATCATGGACTTTATGACTAAATGCAAATGGTTTTAATTTGGACAGAAATTCATAACTCAAAATTGTATGGTTGTTCGTGTGATAAGTTCGGTAATGCCTCGTACCCTATTCCGGCATTGAATGCGGGTAAGAGGTGTTACATTTAGTAGTATTTGAGCTACGGTTTAGTCGATTCTCAGATTAACATAGCGTGTGTGAAAGTCTAGCTATACATGCCATGAATAAACTATGCTAGTGTGATGACTCCTGACAATTTTAAACTGTGTTTTCATATAGTAAATGGATCCCGGTCAAGCTGTAGCTGATGTAGTAGAAAGTAATGCGTCGGCTGTTGCTCAAGGGACAACGCCATCTAAAAATAGACCTCCCACGATTAGTTAGGGAGGAGGGGCTAGAGAAGCCTTCCTCCACATGATGAACGAGTGGTATTCGGAGTTTGTTTGAACAAATCCAACTGCTTAACATCATCCACCCTCTCCTTATCCCTAACTGATTCCCGTAGCTCCTCAAGGTGTGGAATTGGTCAGACTGAATAAGCCTTCGGTTGATAAGATTCAAAAGCAATTAGCTAAAGAATTTATAGTAAATGTAGATGATGACCCCGAGAGAGTCGAGTTCTGGCTTGAGAATACTATCAGGGCATTTGATGAGTTATCATGTACACTCAACGAATGCTTGAAATGTGTTGTATCATTATTAAGGGACAAACCATATCACTGATGGAAAACACTATTATATGTGGTACCGAGAGAGAGGGTTACATGGGAATTATTTTAAGAGGAATTCCAAAAGAAATATACTAGTCAGCGGTTCATCGATCAGAAACAAAGAATTTCTTGAGCTGAAACAGAATGTTAGTGACAGAATATAAGCGAGAATTTGTCAGGCTCAGTAATATGCCCAAGAGCGTGTTTCCTCCAAGGCTATGATGTGTAAAAGGTTCAAAGACTGGCTGAATGAGGACATCAGATTGTTAGTTGGAATCTTGAAACTAAAAGAATTTGTTGTATTGGTTGAACAAGCTTGCAAAGCTGAAGAACTAAGCAAAGAGAAAAGAAAGGCCGAGAGTGAGGAGAAAGATGCAAGAAAAAGGTCGATGAGTAAGTCATTTCAATCTTAGTCAAAGAAATCCAGAGAAATGTACTCTCATTTGAATATTTCAGTTTGGAATTCACACAGAGACCGCGAGAAACAATATTCGGGTCTTAAAACTCAAGCTACTTCAATAGAAATTATGGGTAATGTTAGGTTTAACAAACCTGAATGTCAACGTTGTGGTAGACAACATCATGGCGAGTGTAGATGAATGACCGAGCTTGTTTCAAGTGTGGTTCTCAAGATCATTTTATCCAAGATTGCCCTGAGATGGCTAAGGAAGAAAAATTTTAGAGTACAAGACCGAGTAATACTACTAATAGAGGTAGGCCATCGAGAAATACCGGGAATGAAACTAGCAGTAATGGTGTGACGAAGGATTCAACTATGAGACCCGAAGCTAGGGCACCTACTAGAGCTTATGCCATACATGCTCGTGAGGATACGTTATCTCCCGATGTGATTACCGGTACATTTTCTCTTTATGATACTAATGTTATTGCATTGATCGATCTTGGATTGACTCATTCTTATGTTTGTGTAAATTTGCAATCTAGTAAGAATTTTCTTCTTGAGTTTACTGAGTTTGTGATTAAAGTGTCAAACCCCTTAGGCAAATATGTGCTAGTTGATAAAGTTAGCAAGAATTGTCATTTGATGATTCGAGGTCACTGTTTTCTAGCTGACTTAATGTTGTTGCCATTTTACGAATTCGATGTTATTTTGGGTATAGACTGGTTGACACTGCATGATGCCATAGTAAATTGTAGACAGAAAACTATGAAATTGAAATGTGAAAATGGTAAAGTTCTTTGAGTCGAAATCGATGAATCAAGTGAATTGCTTATTGTGATTTCATCTATATCTGCTTAGCGGTATGTAAGGAAAGGTTGTGAAGCTTATCTTTCTTATGTGTTGAATACAAAGATGTCTAAATTGAAAATTGAATCAATGACGGTAGTCTATGAATATCTAGATGTTTTTCCAAAGGAGCTGTCTGGGTTACCTCCGATTAGAGAGGTTGAGTTTGCTATTGATTTAGTACCTTGGACTTCACAAATATTGATAGCTCCGTATAGGATGGCGCCAATTGAATTGAAAGAATTGAAAGCTCAGTTGCAAGAGTTGACAAATAAGGGTTTTGCGAGACTGAGTTTTTCTCCCTCGGTGCTCCAGTGTTTTTCGTAAAGAAGAAAGACAGATCAATGAGACTTTGTATCGATTACTGACAGCTCAATAAGGTGACTATTAAGAACAAGTATCCTTTGCTGAGGATTGATGACTTGTTTGATCAGTTAAAAAGAGCAACGTATCCTCGAAAATTGATTTGAGATATGGCTACTATCGCTTGAGAGTTAAAGAATCGAATGTGCCAAAAACCAACTTCAGGACAAGGTGTAACACACCGTACCCTAGACCGTTGCCGGAGTCGAACACGAGGTGTTAACGGATTTACTTACACAGTTCATTTTTAAATTTCCAGACAAGCTGGTTAACTGCATCACAGTCACTTTAAAAATCATATCTCGAGTTCCGAAGCTCGAAAACCGATTCCGTAAATTTTTCCTGAAACTAGACTCATACATCTATCTTAAAATTTTTTTTCTAGAATTTTTGGTCGGGCCAATTAGTATAGTTTATTAGTTAAAGTCTCCCCTGTTACAGGGCTTAAATACTTAGTCCGTTTCATTCTAATGAAACTAGACTCAAAAAAGAATTTGTACATAAAAAGCATGACTTCTAACTATTTCTGGTTAATTTATGGTAAATTTCCAAATTTAGGACAGGGGATCCAGTAACCGTTCTGGCCCTATTTCACGAAAACTTAAACATCTCATAAAATACGGCTCATATGATTGTTTCGTTACTTTCATATGAAAATAGACTCATCAAGGTTCAACTACATAATTTATTCACTAATTAATTTCATTCCTACTATTTTTAGTGATTTTTCGAATTCACTTCACTGCTGCTGTCAGCATCTATTTTTAAGGTAGGCTTTACCTATTTCATGGCTTTCCATGGATCAACTAGCCATTTGTCATACAAAGCACCAAAATGATCGTGATTAACCATTCCAATGGCTAATCATTACCAAGCATTTCCATACCACTCAATGAACAATATACAAAATAATTATAATGCTATGCTCAAAATATATATAAGCTATTTTCGCATGGCTATCCAAATATATACATTACCAAAAGTACTTGACTAACAACAAAGGGCAGTCCTATACATGCCATTATCAAGGTTCAACCAAAAGAGTACCAAAAGGGCTTTCATAGTGTGGGCGACTTCGACTTTGACACTCCCGAGTCCGATAGCTGACGAGCAAAATCTATAAAACAGAGAATCAAGGCAACGGAATAAGCATTTAATGCTTAGTAAGTTTGAGTAATGAAATTAGTTTTGACTAAAGTATAACATTCATATGGCTAAATGAATAACTTCATATATGCACATTCTCATAATCATACTCACTTCGCGCTTCAATCAACATATTCATACACAAGGTATCAAACCTAACTAAAGGCCGAAAGTTCGTTAATCAATTGAACGAATACTATTTAAAAAGAATTGACTTTTCCGATGCATATACGAAACATACCTTATCGTTTGGATTTTATGAGCGTATTAATTGAAATTATTACAGCAAGATCGCTCACTTCCAAACCCAAGTATCTTCGGGATTTAGCCGGATATAACAACTCGCACAAATGCCTTCGGGTCCTAGCCCGGATATAGCAACTCGCACAAATGCCTTCGGGTCTTAGCCTGGATATAATCACTAGCATAAATGCCTTCGGGACATAGCCCAGATATAGCAACTCGCACGAATGCCTTCGGATCTTAGTCCGGTTATCATCCGAATAATCATGCACATATGTCTACAAATCATAACACATCTTTATTTCGTTTTCATTACTAGAACTCAGACACATGGCACTTATCTACCATTACCATTTTCGGCTCAATAACCACATACAAAGAGCATGGTTTTGATTCGCTATATAACATGATCTAATCGAATCATAATCTAAGTTCCATTACTCGAAAACTTACCTCGGATGTTGTCGGACGACTTCAACGGCTATTCGATCACCTTTTCCTTTCCTTTATCGGATTTAGTTCCCCTTTACTCTTGAGCTTAATTTAACAAATAAATTGATTTAATCATTTTGAACATCAAAGAGAAATTCAAGGTACTTAGCCCATATATATTAGGCATTAGAGTCATATATGTATGAAATCATGAATCAAATTCAACATATTAGCCAATATTCTCCTTTAGCCGATTTTCTAAGTTAAGATAAAGCCATCAATATGCTTACCTATAGCCAAACGTACAACATCAATCTATGTATTCATTCATGTGGCCGAATATGCGTGTCTATGTTGAGGCCGATTATATACTTAATACATTCTACAAATATGGTTACTTATGATGACTAAGCACCATTTTATCTCAAGTTATACTTATAAGCACATCCATCCAAATACATTTGTACTTAAACATCATTCCGTCCTAGCACTCATATTACCTCTATAAAACTACAAGCCGAATATCCCTATACTCACATCACTTAAACATCAACCCTCAATTTCTTTGACAAAGCACATTTCCGAAAATGATAAGGCAATATAACAGCTTTTAATCCAACTTATAATTCATACATATCACATCCAAGCATTCACTCTATTCTATCACTTAAAATACACACATTACTCAATAACTTCCTAGTTCAAATTCGGCAACTACACCAATTCACTAGATGATTTATTATTATTATTGTTCATTTATTCAAACTACTTTCAATTTCCTTAAACTATCACAATTAACAACCATTTATCTCTTCCATTTTCTACCATGGCCGAATGTTATAACCCAAGCCACACATATTGTTCCTCAAGGCCCTTCAATGACCACATTCGGCACCTCCTTAAGAACAACCCAATTTCAACCTTCAAGAAAGAAGAAAAAATATATGTACTAAGAGCTTCAAACTACTTGGCCGAATATCAAACCTCCTAACAATCAAAACTTAATCCATGGAATGATTAGAACTTGAACTGACCACCTTCTTTATACATAATTTTCCAAGAATTTCAAGGTACTTACCTCTTCCAAATCCTCATCCAAGCCGAACATGAAGCAAGAGAACTCCTTTTTTCTTCCTTCCTCAAGTCACGGCAAAATGGGGGAGCAAGGTTGAAACAACTTTGGTTTCTCCTCCCACTCCCCTCATATTTTATTATTCTTCCCACAACATATTAACACAAAATGTTTATAATATGTTTTACCCCTTAGCATGGCCGGCCACCATCAAGATTTTTGGCTAATTTGACATGCAAACCCATCATTTATACAACATGCATTAATAGGTCCTTATAGATTAACCTATCACATTTTAAAAGTGTCACACATAAGTCCTATTACTAAATTCACAGGCAATCAACTAAATCGAAGCTTAAAACTTTCACACATTCATATTCACATATTTTAGACAATAAATATCATATTCAAATACTTTGGTGACTCGATTTAGCGGTCTCGAAATCGCTTTCTGACTAGGGTCGCTTTAGGGCTGTCACATAAGGTATAGGTATTATGAATTTCTTATTATGCCTTTTGGATTAACTAATGCTCCTGCCATTATGGATTTGATGAATCAAATTTTTTGACCGTATTTAGATAAGTTTGTGGTTGTATTTATTGATGATATCCTAATTTATTCTTGAGATGAGCCTGAGAATGTCGTACATTTAAAAATTGTATTACAGACTTTGAGAAATAATAAATTGTTTGCTAAATTCAGTAAGAGTGAGTTTTGGCTCCAAGAAGTCAGATTTTTGGGACATATTGTTTCAGGTGATGGTATTTTGGTTGATCCAAGCAAGATTTCGGCAATTATTGAGTGGAAACCGCCAAGGATTGTATCTGAAGTTAGAAGTTTTTTCAGTTTAACCAGTTATTACCGATGTTTCGTCAAAGGATTTTTGATGATTTCTACTCCTATGACCAAGTTGTTGCAAAAATATGTTCAATTTGAATGGTCCGAAAAATGTCAGAAAAGTTTTGAGAAATTGAAAGCATTATTGATTGAGGCACCGGTTTTAGTGCAACCTGAATCAGGAAAAGAATTTGCAATTTATAGTGACATTTCATTAAATGGTTTGGGTTGTGTGTTGATGCAAAAGGGCAAAGTGATAGCTTATGCCTCGAGACAGTTAAAATCGCATGAGAAGAATTACCCGACGCATGATTTAGAACTTGCCGCCTTTGTTTTTGCTATGAAAATTTGAGGTCATAATTTGTATGGTGAGAAATACCATATCTTTACCGATCTTAAGAGTTTATAGTATTGGATGACTCAAAAAGATTTGAACTTTCAACAATGGAGATGGCTCTAGTTACTGAAAGATTATGAATTAGTGATTGACTATCATCTGGGAAAGGTGAATGTAGTCGCAGATGCCTTGAGCAGAAAGTCTTTGTTTGCTTTGAGAGCTATGAATATGAAACTAACTTTGTCTAATGATGGTTCAATTTTGGTCAAGATAAGAGCTAGACCGATATTTCTTCAGCAAATTTGTGAAGCTCAGAAAAATGATAGTGAATTGCAAGTCAAAAGAGCTGAGTGTGAATTGGGTAGTGATTTAGACTTTTGGATCGGTACGGACGATTGTTTGAGGTTCCAAGATAGAATATGTGTACTGAAGAATGATGAACTTATTCAAAAAATTTTGCACGAGGCACACAGTGGTTGTTTATCAGTTCATCCAGGTCATACGAAAATGTATAATGATTTGAAGAAATTGTATTGGTGGTCAGGTATGAAATGTGATATTTCAAAGTTTGTCTCAAGATGTTTGATTTGTAAACAAGTAAAAACCGAACACCAAGTGCCTTCGGGTATACTTCAGCCAGTGATGGTACCCGAGTGGAAATGGGATAGGATTACGATGGACTTCGTAATGGGTTTGCCTTTGACTCCGAAAAAGAAAGATGTCATCTGGGTTATTGTTGAGAGATTGACAAAATCAGCTTTTTTTATTCCGTTACGTACCGGCTATTCACTTGATAAGCTAGCTGAATTATACATTGCTAAAATTGTTGGATTGCATGAAGTGCCTATTTCCATTATATCGGATAGAGATCCGAGATTTATTTCACGATTTTGGAAGAAGTTGCAAGAAGTTTTAGGTACAAAGTTGAACTTTAGTAAAACATTTCATCCGCAAACCGACGGTCAATCTGAAAGGATGATTCAGGTTCTCAAAGATATGCTTCACTGTAGTTGGGAGAAATATCTGCCTTCAGTCAAATTTTCTTATAACAAAAATTTTCAGTCGAGTATAAAGATGGCACCGTATTAGGCATTGTATGGCCGCAAGTGTCAAATTCTATTGTATTGGATCGAGCTCAGTGAGAGACAGATACACGGGGTTGATTTGGCTAGAGAAACTGAAGAGAAAGTGAAAGTAATTCATGATTGTTTGAAAGCCGCTTTGGATAGACAGAAATCGTACGCGGATTTGAAACGGAAAGAAATTGAATTTCAAGTCAGAGATAAGGTATTTCTGAAAGTATCTCTGTGGAAAAAGATTTTGAGATTTGGCCATAAAGACAAGTTTAGTCCACGTTTCATTGGGCCATTTGAGATTACTTAGAGAATAGGGTCGGTGACATATCGATTAGATTTACCATCAGAGTTAGAAAGGATCTACAATGTGTTTCATGTGTTTGTGTTGCGCCATTATCGATCAGATCTTGGCATATAATTTCATCGATAGAAGTCGAGATTCTACCTGATATGAATTATGTTGAGGAACTGATCAAGATTTTAGCTCAGGACGTTAAATAGTTGAGAAATAAAAGCATAGCTCTAGTGAAAGTCTTGTGGCAAAGACATGGTGTCGAAGAGGCTACGTGGGAACCTAAGCTATGAGAAAACAGTACCCTAACCTCTTTTCTAGTAAGATTTTCGGGGACAAAAATCCCTAAAAGGAGGAGAGTTGTAACAGCTCGACTTTGGGTCTAGTCAGAACAGTGGTTTCGAGACCACGAATCTAACGTAGAAAGATTTATTTTTATTATATTTTATGGTCTACAATATGATTGAATGATTGTGTGAAAATTTCGTTAAGAAATTTTATCAATAAGGTGTCCAATTTGACTAAGAGGACTAAATTGCAATAGGTGGAAAATGTGTATTCTAGAAGCTAGAGGTGTCTAATTGTTATGAAATTTTAAATTGGAGGTCCTTAAATGGTAATTAGACCATTTTACTTTAAGTTGGACAAAAATGGACATAAGTGAAGGGCATTTTGGTCATTTGGGTAATAAAAATAACTAATAAAGATAAGAAAATGGACATAAGATACTTGAATATTGCATGAATTATGTTATTGACTCTTTGGACATATTCAACAAAGTTTCGACAAGCAAGAAATCCCGGTTGAACATTAGGAATAGAATAGGATACGAGTGACATGTCACTAGGAACCCATGTGTATATGTGTTTATGTAATTCGGAGGCTGGTCTTGTACGTCTTACCACTGGCTGGGTATTCCGGCATATGTTGCAGATACCTGACAGCTTGTATGAGCAGCACTGGGTAGCTACGTCCTAACTGACAGATTGCGTGAGCAGGTCCGTGAATAGCTCGAGAGCGAACCTATATGTGTTATGCAATATGAGGTAGCTTTAGCTACATATAGGCACTCATGTGCAATATTTTCCAAGTGTCCGATAATATTCCAAGTGTTCAACAGGAATGTCAAAGATGTGAAAGGATGTCGTTATGTTACGAGTTGGTACAAGTATCTACATAGAACTCATAAGTAATAAACTAGATGGGTGAGAAACTCTTGGTAAGGTTGTGATTGAGTAAGTTATGAATATGAGACTTAAGTAACATTTATGTTATCTCACTTTATATAAATTGCATGATTAAGATGTTGTTAAGATGCATATTATTTGCATATGAACTTATGAAGCTATATAGCTTACTCCCTTTTCTTTCCCTCATCTTTTAGTGCCACTGAGCTCGCTCAGGCTCGGAGACCATCAGATATCCATTCATACTATCAACAATTATTTTGATATTAATGAAATCAACATTTTGAGTTATGGCATATATTGGGGACTTGGTCATTTTGATCATGTGTCATAATTGATTTTGCCAATGTGTTGGCTTATATTAGTTACAAGTATATTCATATAATGATGTGTTTCATGAATGATGTGTTGATGTCTTAGTTGTGGATGTTTGGTCGTATGTATATGTTTGGATTGGTGCTATGTTATGTTCCGTAGGTTCGTGCATTAAAGGGTGACAAAATGGATTGGTAAATAGCCTTATTTTTGTACACAGACTTAGACACACGGCTTGCCCCACGGGCATGTGTTTAAGCCATATGTCCCCTACATATTAATTTTGGGAAACAGAATGCTCAGAATTGAGCATACGGGTAGAGACAAAGGCGTGTGTCTCAGCCGTGTGGACGGCCTCGAACACAGACGTGTGCCTTGGCCGTGTGAAGTTTGCACCTATTTAAATAAAATTAATTTTCCACACGGTCTAGCACATAAGCATATGACTTGGCCGTGTGATCTCAATTTTTCCTAGGTTACAAGTCACTAAGTTACACGGGGTCGGGACACGGGCGTGTGTAGCCACACAACCTGCCCACACGGGAGTGTCCCATATCCATACGGGGGTGTGACCCTTGCTTAATGTAAAATATTCTTAAGATTTGAGTTGATAAGTATATGATATTTGTGTATGATTGATGGTAGCATGTGAATGATGTGTTGATGTTTTGGTTGTGGCTGATTTGGTTGTATGCAAATGCTTGAATTGGTGTTATGTTCTGTTGTATAGGTGTGTGCATCAAAGGGTGGCAAAATGGCTTGGTAAATAGCCTTATTTTTGTCCACACGGGTTGGCACACGGGCATGTGCCTAGGCCGTGTGCGATACATGGCTCGCCCCACGAGCATGTGTTTAGGTTGTGTGTCCCCAGTACCCTAATTTTTGTAAAAGAGAATGCTCAAAATTGAGCACACAGGCAGAGACATGGGCGTGTGTCTCAGCTGTGTGGATGACACGGCCTCAGGCACGGGCGTGTGTCCTAGGTGATGAAGTCTGTACCTATTTTATGAAAAATCATAATTTTTAAATTGACCACATGGCCTAGCACACGGGCGTGTGACTTGGCCGTGTGTCTTCATTTTGTTCTTGGGTGACAAACAAAGAGTTACATAGGGTTGGGACACGGGCGTGTGTAACCACACGGCCTGCCCACACGGGTGTGTCCCATATCCATACGGGCGTGTGGCCCCTGTTTAGTGAAAAAAATTCTAAGTGTTGTGAAATTTTCTAAAGTTCTCGGTTTAGTCCCGAACCATTTCCAAAGTACGTTATGGGCCTCGTAGGCTCTTAATAGGGACATTGTGATTGTATATGAATGGTTTTAATTTGGACGTAAATTTATGACACGGAAATCTATGTTTGCTTGTGTTTAAATCTGGTAATGCCTCGTACCCTGTTCCAGCGTCGAATGCGGGAAGGGATGTTACATTTAGTGGTATCAGAGCTACGGTTTAGTCAATTCTCGGAATAGTTTAGCTTGTGTAAGAGTCTAGCTATACATGCCATATACAAACTATGATAGTGTGATGACTCTTGACAATTTTAAACTGTGTTTTGCTATAGTAAATAGATCACGACCGAGCAATAGATGATGATGTAGAAAGTAATACGCCGGCTCCCGCTCAAGGGGTAGTGTCATCTAAAAATAGACCTCCCACGATCAGTCAAGGAGGAGGGGCTGGAGAAGCCTTCCTCTATATGATTAATGATTGGTATTCAGAGTTTTTTCGAACAAATCTAAAAGCTCAACATCCTCTACCCCCTCTTTATCCTTAACCGATTCTTGTAGTTCCCCAAGGTGTGAATTTGGTAAGACAAAATAAGCTTCAAGTTGATAAGATTCGAAAGCAAAGAGCTGAGGAATTTAGGGCTAATATAGATGATGACCCCGAGAGAGCTGAGTTCTGGCTTGAGAATACAATGATTGTATTTGATGAGCTATCATGTACACCAGAAGAATGTTTGAAATGTGCTTTATCGTTATTGAGGGACACAACATATAACTAGTGGAAGACACTAGTATTTGTGGTATCGAGAGAGGGTTACATGGGAGTTCATTCAAGAGGAATTCTAGAAGAAATATATCAGTCAACGGTTCACCAATTAGAAACGTAAAGAATTTCATAAGCTGAAATAGGACCGAATGTCAGTGAGAGAATATGAGCGAGAGTTTGCCAGGCTTAGTAAGTATGCCTGAGATTGTGTTTCCTCTGAGGCTATTATGTGTAAAATGTTCGAAGATGGGCTGAATGAGGACATCCGACTGTTAGCTAGAATCTTGGAACTAAAATAATTTGTTATATTGTTTGAATGAGCTTGCAAAGACGAAGAACTAAGCAAAGAGAAAAGAAAGGTCGAGAGTGAGGCTAGAGATGCAGGAAAAAGGCCGATGAGTAAATCATTTCAATCTCAGTCAAATAAATCTAGAGAAATGAATTCTTGTTCGAATGTATCAGCTGGGTATTCTCACAGAGAACGCGGGAAACAATATTCAAGTTTTAAACCTTAAGCTACTTCAATGGCAAGTGTGGATAATGTTAGGTCTAACTCACCCGAATGTCAACATTGTTGAAGAAGACATCCCGACAAGTGTAGGATGAATGACTGAGCTTGTTTCAAGTGTGGTTCCCAAGAGCATTTTATCTGAGATTGCCCTGAGATGGCCGAGAAAGAACAATTTCAGAGTGCAAGGCTGAGTAATACTACCAATAGAGGTAGGCCACCGAGAAATACTGGAATGGAACTAGCAGTAAAGGTGTGACGAAGGACATAGCTGTGAGATCTAAGGCCAGAGCATCTAATAGAGCTTATGCCATTCGTACTATTGAGGATGTGTCATCTCCCGATGTGATTACTGGTACATTTTCTCTTTATGATACTAATGTTATTGCATTCATTGATCCTGAATCGACTCATTCTTATGTTTGTGTGAATTTGGTATCTAGTAAGAGTTTTCTTGTTGAGTCTACTAAATTTGTGATTAAAGTGTCAAACCCCTTAGGCAAGTATGTGCTAGTTGATAAAGTTTGCAAGAATTGTCCTTTGATGATTTGAGGTCACTATTTTCCAGCTGACTTAATGGTGTTGCCATTAGATGAATTCGATGTTATTTTGGGTATGGGATGGTTGACATTTGATGATGCCATAGTAAATTGTAGATAGAAAACTATTGAATTGAAATGTGAAAATGGTGAGGTTTTTGGGTTGAAGCCGACAAATTAAATGAATTGCCTATTGTGGTTTTGTCTATGTCTGCTCAGAGGTACATAAGGAAAGGTTGTAAAGTTTACCTTGCTTATGTGTTGAATACAAAGATGTTCGAATTGAAAATTGAATTAGTGTCGATAGTTTGTGAATATCCAAATGTGTTCCCAAAAGAGATGCCGGGGTTCAGAGAAATGGAGTTTGCTATTGATTTAGTACCAGGGACTTCATCGATATTGATTGCTTCGTACAGGATGGCTTCGACTGAATTGAATGAATTGAAAGCTCAGTTGCAAGAGTTGACAGATAAAGGTTTTGCGAGACCGAGTTTTTCTCCCTAGGGTGCTCCAGTGTTATTTGTAAAGAAAAAAGAGGGATCTATGAGGCTTTCTATTGATTACCGACAACTCAACAAGGTGACTATAGAGAACAAGTATCTTTGCCGAGGACTGATGACTTGTTTGATTAGTTAAAAGGAGCAACAGTATTCTTGAAAATTGATTTGAGATCTGGTTACTATCAGTTGAGAGTTAAAGAGTCGAATGTGCCGAAAACTGTTTTTAGGACGAGGTACAAACGCTATGAATTTCTTGTTATGCCTTTCGAACTATCTAATGCACCTGTCGTTTTTATGGACATGAAGAATTGGATTTTCCGACCATATTTAGATAAATTTGTGGTTGTATTCATCGATGACATCCTGATCTATTCTCGAGACGAGTTTAAACATGTCGTGTAACACCTTTTACCTGTACCTAAAACCGAGATAGGGTACAAGGCATTACCGGACTTAAACATACACATACATGTAAAATCAGGCCATAAAATTACAACCAATTCAAAAACATTCAAACACATGCATAATGTCCCTTATACAGGCCTACAAGGCCCAAAACATACATCGGGGATGGTTCGGGACTAAATCGAGAACTTACGAACTTTTTACAACACTTAGAAAAGTTTCTAGTTTTGGAGAGTCACACCCCGTGTGGGTAGACCGTGCGGCCTCACATGCCCGTGTGGCTTGGGACACGCCTATGTCCTCAGCCCGTGTAACTCTCTATTTATGACGTTAGCAAACGTTTAGGGTCACATGACTAAGACACATGCCCGTGTGCTAAGCCGTGTCTTCCACACGGCCGTGTCTCTGCCCGTGTGGCCAACACTTAGGCTATTTTCCAATCCTTAGTCAACCATAAACCTTTACACATTGATACAACATCAAGGACATTTAACATGGCATCCATTCAATGATTAAACATCTTCAATTAGGCCACAAACATAAAATTTTCATGTCATCGTACTTGTATTTCTCATACTCATTTTATATCAAGTCTAGACATACCAAACCATATTCCTTTGGCCTTGTCAACTTCATTTACATCATTAACTTACTCTAAATTTACACTTTTATACTAAGAATATGGTCACATGTATTGATCAAAGTTCATCCATTGAATATACATACCATATCACACATCCATTGATATCAAACCATCACAACATTCACATCATCAAGACATGAGAACAGTCAAGCAAAATCAATTAGGTTTACAACCTATTGATTAAATATAAGCCATATCTCATGGCTCTATACAAATGAATCATTATAAGCTAACCCAATTGGCCAAATCATGAAACACATGTCATAAAGTACTAAGTCTCTATACATGCCACTCACTTGAAAATGCTTAAGATTTATTATTACCCTAGCTTGATAATTTGATAGTGTGATGCTGCCTTCGACGATCTCCAACCTGAAGCTAACCTGACAACACTGAAAGAAATGGAAAGGAGAGGGGTAAGCTTTATAGCTTAGTAAGCCCGTACGAAAATAATAATAAGCAATTTATTAACATGCTTTTTCCAAATTCTTACAACATGTTCTCTTGGTAACACAATCGAAAGTACACACAATTCCACTATTTGCTCATATTCTAGTCAAGTTGTCTTCTCGAGTTATAGTCACTAAAATATTTATAACTTGAGATACTGAACTCTAAATTAAGATCCACTAATTTTACCTGAAATTATACTCACATATCTTCTTACTATAAAATTTCTAAAATTTTTCGTCTAGCGAATAAGTACAGTTTATTCTTCAAAGTTACCCCTATTCTGCTGTTTGACAGCTTCAACCTTTCCTTACTAAAATTTATTTATCTCTTAGTACGGGATTCGATTAAAGTTTCTTTTATTTCTCTTAAAAATAGACTCATTAAGGATTTAGTCATATAAATTCTAATGGATAAATATTGTTTTACAATTTTAGTGATTTTCCAAAGTTAAGACAGGGGAGCCCGAAATCACTCTGACCCTGTCTCACAAAAATTCAAATATCTCATAATATGAAATTCTTTTGTTTACATCATTTCCTCTATGTGAAACTACGCTCAATAAGCTTTAATTTCATATTTTATTCAGTTTCTAATTCAATTTTCACAATTTTTGGTGGATTTTCAATGTCGAACTATTGCCGCTATCCAAAACTGTTTTAGTGCAATATAATGATAACTATCATAAGTTCATTTTCAACTTATCATGAATTCACCATTTCATGGATTCCATATTCAATTACACAAAGACATAATAACATAACCATAAAGATTATTCATCATTCAAGCCTTTTTGTATACTTATCATATGTTCATATATATACATATACAAATGGAGTTTACTGTTGATTTTGTACCAGGGACTTCTCCGATATCGGTTGCTCCGTATAAGATGGCTTCGACTGAATTGAAAGAATTTAAAGCTCAGTTGCAAGAGTTGATAGAGAAAGGTTTTGCGAGATCGAGTTTTTCTCCCTAGGGTATTCCAGTGTTATTTGTGAAGAAGAAAGATGGATCTGTAAGGCTTTGTATCGATTACCAATAACTCAACAAGTTGATTATAAAGAACAAGTATCATTTGCCGAGTACTGATGACTTGTTTGATCAGTTAAAAAGGAGAAACAATATTCTTAAAAATTGATTTGAGATCTGCTTAATATTAGTTGAGAGTTAAAGAGTCGGATGTGCCGAAAACTGCTTTCAGGACAAGGTACGAACAGTATGAATTTCTTGTTATGCCTTTCAGACTATCTAATGCACCTGCCATTTTTATGGACTTGATGAATTGGATTTTCTGACCGTATTTAGATAAGTTTGTGATTGTGTTCATCGATGACATCTTGATTTATTCTCGAGGCGAGTTCGAACATGCCGAGCGCTTGAGAACTGTATTGTAGACATTGAGGGATAAGAAATTATTTGCTAAATTTAGTAAAAGTGAGTTTTGGCTCCAAGAAGTCAAATTTTTGGGACATATCATTTCAGGTGATGGTATTCGGGTTGATCCAAGTAAGATTTCAACAACTATTGATTAGAAACCACCAAGGAATGTATCTGAAGTTAGAAGCTTTTTGGGCTTAGCCAGTTATTATCGATGTTTTGTTAAAGGATTTTCATTGATTACTACACCTACGACCAAGTTGTTGCAAAAAGATGTTAGATTTGAATGGTCTAAAAAATGTCAGCAAAGTTTTGAGAAATTGAAAGCATTACTGAATGAGGCACCGGTTTTAGTACAACCTGAATTGGGAAAACAATTTGTAATTTATAGTGACGTGTAATTGAATTGTTTGGGTTGTGTGTTGATGCAAAAGGGTAAAGTGGTAGCTTATGCCTCAAGATAGTTGAAACCGAATGAGAAGAATTATCCGACGCATGACTTGGAATTGGCCACCATTTTTTTTACTTTGAAAATTTAGCGACATCGTTTGTATGGTGAGAAATGTCATATCTTTACATATCGTAAGAGTTTAAAATACTTGATGACTCAGAAAGATCTGAACTTGCGACAATGAAGATGGCTCGAGTTACTGAAGGATTATGAACTAGTGATTGATTATCATTGGGAAAGGCGAATGTAGTTGCAGATGCCTTGAGCAAAAAGTCCTTATTTGCTTTGAGAGCTATGGATACAAGATTGACTTTATCTAAATGATGGTTCAATTTTGGCCGAATTGAGAGCTAGACCGGTATATATCTAGCAAATTTGTGAAGCTTAGAAAATGATAGTGAATTGCAAGCCAAAAGAGCTCAGTGTGAATCGAATAGTGATACAAACTTTCAGATCAGTTCAGATGATTGTTTCATGTTTCGAGATAGAGTATGTGTACCGAAAAATGGTGAACTAATGCAGAAAATTTTAGACGACGCACATAGTTGTTGTTTATCGGCTCATCCAGGTAGTACAAAAATGTATAATGATTTGAAGAAATTGTATTGGTGGTCGGGTATGAAACGAGATATTTTGGGGTTTGTTTCGAGGTGTTTGATTTCTCAACAAGTAAAAGCCAAGCACCAAGTGCATTTGGGTTTATTTTAGCCAATGATGGTACCCGAGTGGAAATGGGATAGGATTACGATGGAATTCATAACGGGTTTGCCTTTGACTCCGAAAAAGAAAGATGTCGTATGGGTTTTTGTTGTTAGATTGATGAAATTAGCTCATTTTATACCGGTACGCACTGACTACTCACTTGATAATTAGCTGAATTGTACATTCCTAAGGTTGTGAGATTGCACGGAATGCCGATTTCCATTATTTCGGATAGAGATGTGAGGATTACTTCGAGATTTTGGAAGAAGTTATAAGAAGCTTTGGGTACGAAGCCAAATTTTAGTACTACTTTTCATCCACAAACCGATGGTCAATCCGAATAAGTAATTTAGATTCTTGAAGTTATGCTCCGATGTTGTATTATAGAATTCGAAGGTAGGTGGGTGAAATATCTACCATTGGTCGAATTTGCTTATAACAACAGTTTTTAGTCGAGTATAAATGTAACGCCCCTTACTCGTGTTCCACATCGAAATAGGGTACGAGGTATTACCAGATCATAATATATATCATTAAACGAAACCGAAATAGAAATATGTCATCCAAATAGATAATGTATCATTATAACATATGTCTTGAACAATATTAGCCAACTTCAATGGCTTATACAAAATAATTTGGTTAAATAATGTAACCAATATTTTTAAACCTAGGCAATTATGACACTAACAAAATAACGAAACCTATTATACATGCCATAATTCAAAAGAAATGTTTAGTTCAAATACCCAAAAGTATTGATAGTGTGGCAGATCTTCAACGATCCTTAACTCCCGAGCAATGCCGGACAACACTATAAGAGAAAAGAGAGAAAAGAAAGTAAGCTTATATAGCTTAGTAAGTAGGTATATAAATAATAATTAAAAAAATCTAATATGTTTACACATTAACTCAAGTGTATTTACTTTTAATTTCAATATTTACTCCACTTTGATTGAGCTGTCTCTCCTGCGTCATGATCACTAAATAAATCATAACTCGAGTTAAAAAACTCAAAATTAAAATCTGTAAAATTTTCCTGAAACTAGACTCATATAACTTCTTACTAATGTTTTTCTACAATTTTTGGTCCAGCCAATTAGTACAGTTTATTAGTTAAAGTTTCCCCTATTTTACAGCTTGACTGATCTAACCTCTGTTCACTACGAGTTGAATTTCTCCCAGTACACAATTCAAATAGCCATGAAACATGTTTCATTTAAAACTAGACTCCATAAGGAATCTATACATATAAACTATATTTCTTAATTAGTTTTTTAAAATTTTTAATGACTTTTCAAAGTTAGAACAGGGGATCACATATTCATTCTGAGTAAGTCACGCACAAATATAAATATCTCAAAATATAAAGTTTCTTTACTTGCTCTGTTTCTTTTACATGAAAATAGACTCATTAAGCTTTAAATTCATATCTCATTAAGCCTCTAATTATATTCCTACTTTTTTTGGTGATTTTTCAAATTCACGTCACTGCAACTGTTCAAAGCAGTATTATTGCTAATTCACTCTTTCACACTTTCTTTGTATTAACCTCATTTAGCCTACATATCACAATTCACTTTCACCACATTTCATACATCACAAGTGTAGGTTCATGATTACAATGTCACTATAAAATCATCCCGTTGAACAATTCGGATCAATCCTCAATATTTGGTGGTTTCAGCACACAGCTCCACCATCATATTTCATATAATTCAGCTCTCTTGTACACATGGTGAACACTTAGTACCACCCATGTGACCTAGCCAATTTATCTCGTAGCTCTCTTGTCTACATGGTGTCCTTCACTTGGAATCACACATGCGACCTAGCTACATTTATCCTCTCCCGTAGCTCTCTTGTCTACATGGGATACATCCCGTATCACACATGTAACCTAGCTAATACATAGTATTTCGTAGCTTTCTTGTACACATAATGTGCACTCAGCACCATACATGTGACCTAGCTACGCTCCATCTATATTATTCAATCTTTCCGAATGTTCAACCAGGATTTCTCTCTCTATTACTTATTTTCATTCTTTCAATAGTCGATTTATGATTCAAAATCAACTAAAGTATATAAAATAGGCTGAAATACAAAAATGTAAATGAAGTTAATGTATTATTTACATACAAACTTACCTCGGAGCAAAATATAGAAATTTTGCAATTTAGTCCAAAACTTTTCCTTCCCCCGTTCGAGATCGATTCCACGCCTTTCTTGATCTATAACAACACATTTAGCTCATTTAACATTCATACTATTTATTTCAATCCAAAAATCACATTATGCAAAAATTACATTTTTGTCCTCTAACTTTTACAAAATTATGATTTTGCCCCTAGGCTCGGAAATTTAATTTCAGCCCTTATTATTATGTTTTATGACATGCTGATCATTTTTCCCTTTTATGACAACATCAAATTCTCACTCTAACACATAGTTATGAACAATAGGTATTTTTACCGATTATGTCGTTTTGCTCGTTTTCGCTAAAAATCGCTTAGAAAAGATCGTTCTCCTAACTTTAAACATTCATATTCTACCATCAAACATCAAAATACATGCATATCATTCATGGGTAAAATTTTAAACATAAATCCTAACTCAAAATAATGGTAGAAATAGGTGGACCGAGCTACGAGGATTTCAAAAATGTAAAGAACATTAAAAACGGGGCTTGAATGCTCTTACTATTGAGCTTGAAAGCTTGGGAAAAACCCTAGCTATGGAGAACATGTAAGTTTCGGCCAAGTTTGAATGAAGATGAACACATTTTTGTGTTATTTTTCCCATTTTATTTCATTTAATATACAAATGACCAAAATGCCCTTACTACTAAACTTTCTTAAAATTCCATCCATGTCCTAATTTTTGTCCATATAAAGTATAATGGTCTAATTCCATTTAAGGACCTCTACTTAAAACCCCCATTTCAATCAAGTACTTTATGAACTAGAACACACATTTTTTTACCTATTTCAATTTAGTCCTAAATATCAAATTAAACACCCAATCGATAAAATTTCGCAACGAAATTTTCACACAATTATGAAATCATAATATAAACACTAAAACTTAATCAAAATAATTTCTTTCAACCTTGAATTCGTGGTTTCAAAACCACTATTCTATTTTGGCCCTAAATCGGGCTGTTACAACTCTCCCCCTATTTAGGGATTTTCGCCTCTGAAAATCTTACCGGTAAAGAGATTTGGGTACTATTTTCTCATGGCTTCCTTCGGTTCCCACATAGCTTCTTCTACTCCATGTCTTTTCTATAACACTTTCACTAAAGCTATACTTTTCTTTCTCAAGTGTTTTACTTCTCGAGCCAAAATCTTAATCGGTTCCTCATCATAGGTCAAGTCCGATCGAATCTCCATTTCCGTTGGAGAAATCACATGTGAAGGATCAGAACGATAATGTCGCAACATTGATACATGAAACACGTTACGAATTCTTTCTAACTCTGCCGGTAAGGCCAATCATTATGCCGCTGGTCCAATTCTCTCAGTAATCTCGTATGGCCCAATAAAACGCGGACTCAACTTGCCTTTTCGGCTAAATCTGAAAATCTTCTTCCATGGTGACACCTTCAAGAACACTTTATCACCTACCTAGAATTCAATCTCTTTCCTTTTTAAATCTGCATATGACTTTTGTCGATCTGAAGCAGCTTTCAAGCAATCACGAATTACTTTTACTTTCTCTTCGGTTTCTTTAACTAGATCAACTCTGTGAATCTGTTTCTCACTAAGTTCAGTCCAACATAAAGGAGTCCGACACTTACGATCATACAAGGCTTCGTACGGCGCCACTGTATACTTGACTAAAAACTGTTATTGTAGGCAAATTCAACCAAAGATAAATATTTCTCCCAACTGCCTTCAAATTCTAAAACACAGCATCTAAGCATATCTTTGAGTACTTGGATTACTCTTTCCGACTGACCATCTATTTGTGGATGAAACGCGGTACTAAGTTTAATTTTGTACCCAAAGCTTCTTGTAACTTTTCCAGAATCTCGAGGTAAACCTCGGATCTCTATCTGATATTATAGACATAGGTACCCGTGCAACCTCACAATTTCAGCAATATATAATTCAGTTAATTTATCAAGTGAGTAATCGGTATGTACTGGTATAAAGTGAGCCGACTTTGTTAACTTATCAACCACTACCGAGACAGCATCTTTCTTTTTAGGAGTCAGAGGCAAACCGGTTACAAAATCCATGGTAATCCTATTCCATTTCCACTCAGGCACCAATACCGGTTGGAGTAATCCTGAAGGCACTTGATGCTCAGCTTTTACTTGTTGACAAATCGAACACTTGGTTACAAATTCAGAAATGTCCCTTTTCATGCCTGGCCACCAATATAACTTCTTTAAATCATTATACATTTTTGTGCTACCAGGGTGAACCGACAAACAACCACTGTGCACCTCATGTAATATTTTCTGAATCAATTCATCATTTTTCGGTACACATATCCTGTCTCGAAACATCAAATAGTCATCCAATCCAACTCGAAAATCTGAGTCGTAACCCGATACGCACTGAGTTCTCTTAGTTCGCAACTCACTATCGTTCTCTTGAGCATCACAAATTAGCTGGAGAAATAACGGTTTAGCCCTCATCTCTGCTAAGATTGACCCATCATCAGACAATGCTAACCCCGTATTCATGGCTCTCAAAGTAAAAAGAGATTTGCTGCTCAAAGCATCAGCAACTACATTCGCTTTTCCCGGATGATAATCAATCATTAACTCATAATCCTTCAATAATTCAAGCCATCTCCGCTGTCGCAGACTTAAATCCTTTTGATTCATCAAATACTTCAAACTTTTGTAATCAGTAAGAATTCGACATTTTTCAGCATACAAATAATGTCGCCAAATCTTCAAGGCAAAGACAATAGCGGCAAATTCCAAATCATGTGTAGGATAGTTCTTCTCATGCGGTTTTAACTGTCTCGAGGCATAAGCTACCACTTTACCCTCTTGCATTAGTACACATCCAAGGCCTGTCAATGATGCATCATTATAAATTACGAACTCCTTCCCTAGCTCAGACTGTACTAAAATTGGTGCTTCAGTCAATCGTGCTTTCAGCTTTTCAAAACTCTGTTGACATTTATCAAGTCCATTCAAACTTAACATTCTTTTACAGCAACTTAGTCATAGGAGAGGCAATCATCGAAAATCCCTTGACAAATCGTCTATAATACCCAGCCAAGCCTAAAAAGCTTCTAACCTCGGATACATTCTTTGGCAGTTTCCAATCAATGATCGCGGAAATCTTGCTCAGATCCACCCGAATACCATCACCTGAGACTATATGTCCCAAAAATCTGACTTCAAGAAGCCAGAACTCACTTTTACTAAACTTAGCAAACAATTTCTTTTCTCTCAAGATCTGCAATATGGTTCTCAAGTGTTCGGCGTGCTCAAACTCATCCCGAGTATAAATTAGAATGTCATCTATAAAAACTACTACAAACTTATCTAAATATGGCCGAAAGATTCGGTTCATCAAGTCCATAAATATAGCTGGAGCATTCGTTAGGCCGAAAGGCATCACAAGGAACTCATAATGTCCATACCTTGTCCTGAAGGCGGTTTTTGGCACATCCGACTCCTTATGTGACAGCCCCAAATTGACCCTAGTCGGAAAGTGGTTTCGGGACCACTAAACTGAGTCATAAAAATAATTAACCATCATAGTTGATGCTCATTATATGTACATATGCATGTGTGAAAATTTCATGTTTGAATTTTGTTAATTGTAAGTGAATTTTATCAAATAGGACTTATGTGAGAAAATTTAGAAATGTGGTAGGCAAATGTAAAGTGGCCTCATAATGCATGTTGTGAAAATGATAGGTTTGCATGTCAAAATTACCCAAAATTAAAGCATAGTGGCCGGCCATGCTATGGGTGGAAACATGTTGTAAACATGTTGTGTAGTGTGTTATGTTAGAAAGAATAAAAAAAGGGGTTAGGATTAAAGTAATGCAAAGGGAGGAGTGATGAAAAAAAAATTGTCTCACCCATGCCCCCCCATTGCTGTGAATTGAAGAAAGAAAACAAAAAAAAAGTGTTCATCCTTGAACATCTTTGGCCGAAAATTTTAAGGAGAAAGGAAGAAGAAAGGATTTTCTTGCTTCTTGTTCGGTTGGTTGGTGTTTAGGAGGAGGTATGTTTGGTATTGTTCCATGAGATTCATTCATGTTTTTATTTTATTTTATTTTATTTATTTGTTAGCTTGAGTTCTATCTAGCCCATGGTTTAGATCTTTGCTATGTGATGGAGATGATATTCGGCCATGGGTGTTGTCTTCTTGGTTGATGTTTAATGTTGTGGTGATGAGGCATGAAGATGGGTTAAGTTTCGGCTAAGGAGGATTTGTGATTGATGCCATTTGCATGCTAAATGTGAAGCTCTGTAATGATACATGTGGTGGTGGATTTTTTTTTTAGCATTCTTGAGTTAGGCCTTAAGTTCTTTGTTTAACCCATGACCAAAATTTAAGTGGTATGGTGTCTTGATGTATTCGGCCATGTTAGGAAGTAGAAGAGAAGCATGGTTGTTGATCATGTTATTTGGATGAAAATGGTAGTAAGGTGAAGTGCAAGTGTTAGTATTTGATCGCTAGAGTATATATGTGTATTAGCCGAGTTTTGAACTTAAAACGAATTGGTATTTAGTCAATACAAGTAACCATAATTGTAGAATGTATTAAGTGTTGCGATCGGCCTCAACATAGACATGCATATTCGGCCATAGAAAGAAGATTGGTGTTGCATGTATTCGGTTAGAGGCAAGCATATTGATGCTTTTAATTTGGCTTAGACAATCGGCTAAAAGGGAGTGTGGGTTAATATGTTGAGTTGATTCATGATTTCATATGTATGTGACTTTAATGTCTAATGTATATATATGGGCTAAGTACTTTGAGTTCCTCTTTTCGATGCTCAAATGATTAAATCAATTTATTTGTTAAATTAAGCTCAAGAGCAAAGGGGAACTAAATCCGATAAAGGGAAGGAAAAAGTGGTCGAATAGCCATCGGAATCGTTCGACAACATCCGAGGTAAGTTTTCGAGTAACGAGACTTAGTTTACGATTTGATTAAGTCATGACGTATGAGCATAAGAAATATACGGTGATATGATGATTCTACTTGAATTATATGTCGAGTTAATTAGTCTATACGTATGACGGGTAGCCGTAAGTGCATAGAGATCGTGTCATAAAGCAAACTAAACCATGCTGTTTGTATGTGGCTAGTGAGCCGAAAATGGGATTGCTTAATACGTGACTTGTGTTTGAACTCTAATTATGAAAAAGAAATATAGATGTGTTATGATTTATTGATATGTGCATGAATATTTGGATGATAACCGGGCTAAGTCCCGAAGGCATTTTGCGCTAGTGACTAGTTCTGGGCTAAGTCCCGAAGGCATTTGTGCGAGTTATTACATTTCGGGCTAAGTCCCGAAGGCATTTGTGCGAGTTATTACATCCGGGCTAAGTCCCAAAGGCATTTGTGTGAGTTACTATATCCGGGCTATGTCCCGAAGGCATTGAGAGAGTAGCTATATCCGGTTAAATCCCGAAGGTACTTGGCTTGGGAATGAGCGACCTTGCTGTAATAGTTTCAATTAATATGCTCGTAAAATCCCAGCAATGAGGTATGTCTCGTATATGCATTGATTTAGTTGATCCCTTACAATTAGTATTCGCTCAGTCGATAAATGAGCTACCGGCCTTTGGCTAAGTTGATCTTTTGTGTATTAATATAAGGGTTGGTAATGTGAAGTAAGTATGATATTGAGAATTTGTGCATATGAAATTACCTGTTTAGCCATATGAATGCTACACTTTAGTTGTGTCTAATTTTATGGCTCAAACTTACTAAGCATTAAATGCTTACTCCGTTCTTTGAATCTCTGTTTTATAGATTTTAGTTCGTCAGCTATCGGACTCGGGATTATTGAAGTCGAAGTCGCCCACACTATCAAAGCCCCCTTTGGTACACTTTTGGTTGAACTTTGAAATGGCATGTATAGGACTACCCGTTTTGTTGTTGGTCATGGACCCTTTGGTTTTGTATAAATTTGGATAGCCATGAAAAATAGCTTATATACAATTTGAGCTTAGTATTATAATCATCTTCTATGATGTTCGTTAAGAGGTATGGAAATGTTTGGGAATGATTAGCCATTGGAATGGTTAATCATGATCATATTTTGTGCTATATATGCTAAAGGGCTAGTTGAATCATGGAAACTATGTAATAGGTAAAGTCTACCTTAAAAATAGATGCTGATAGTAGCAGTGACATGAATGTGAAAAATCACTAAAAATAGTAGGAATGGAATTAAATAGTGACTAAATTATGTAATCGAACCTTGATGAATCTATTTTCATAGGAAAGTAACGAAATGATCATATGAACAATATATTATGAGATATTTAAGTTTTCGCGATACAGGGCCAGAACGGTTTCTGGATTGCATGTTCCTACTTTGGAAATTCATTATAAATTAACCAGAGATAATTAGAAGTCATTCCATATATTTATAGATTCCTTTTCGAGACTAGTTTCTATAGAAACAAACGGCATCAGTATTGAAGCCCTGTGCAGGGAGATATCCAAGTCGTAATGCGCAAAGGTCAGTGTAGTCGAACCCTGAAACAGGGGAGAATTTACCTAATAAATTGTACTAATTGGTTCGACCAAAAATTCTAGAAAAAAATTTTTAGATGGACATATGAGTCTAGTTTTAGGAAAAATTTTCAGAACTGGTTTTCGAGTTTTGGAACTCGAGATATGATTTTTAAGGTGACAGTGACGCAGTTAGCCAGCTCATCTGGAAATTTAAAATGGACTGTGCAAATAAGCGATTTAAGTCTGCAAACCCCTCGTGTCCGACTCCGGCAACGGTCTCGGGTACGGGGTGTTACACCTTAACTATCAACTGGTAGTAATCGGACCTCAAATCGATCTTTGAAAACACTGTGGCCCCCTTTAACTGATCGAATAAATCATCAATCCTCGGCAATGGGTACTTGTTCTTTATAGTCACCTTGTTGAGCTGACAGTAATCAATGCAAAGCCTCATTGAGCCATCTTTCTTCTTTATGAACAATACGAGAGCACCCCAGGGAGAGAAACTCGGTCTCACAAATCCCTTGTCTGTTAACTCTTGCAACTGAGCCTTCAATTCTTTTAATTCAGTCGGAGCCATTCTATATGAGCAATCGAGATCAGTGCAGTACGCGACAACAAATCAATAGCAAACTCTATCTCCCTGTTCAGAGGAAATCCAGGCAATTCCTCTGGAAATACATCTAGAAATTCACAGACTATCGGTACTGATTCAAGCTTCAATTCAGACAGCTCAGTATTCATTACATAGGCCAGATAAGCTTCACAGTGTGATGAAGCTAGACAAGCTTTTTATAGCGTGATGAATGATTGGTTCAACCAATACATTCGGACTAATACGGCTGTTCCACAACCTCCATTCCCGACAAACACAACCCCCGCACCTACGATAGCTCCGGTAGCTGACCAAATAAGGTCAAATAAGCCCCCAGTTGACAGAATCCGAAAGCATGGGGCTACTGAATTTAAAGCTACGGACAGCGATGATGCCGAGCAAGCTGAATTTTGGTTGGACAACACTATTCAGGTACTCGACGAGCTATCTTGCACACCCGATGAGTGCCTAAAGTGTACTATCTCCTTGCTACGTGATTCTGCCTACTATTGGTGGAATACATTGACTTCTGTTGTGCCTAGAGAGCAAGTAACTTGGGAGTTTTTTCCAAATCGAGTTTCGAAAGAAGTATATCAGTCAGAGATTCATTGACCAAAAACGGAAGGAATTTCTTGAACTAAAACAAGGTTCCATGTCGGTTACCGACTATGAACGAAAATTTGTGAGGCTTAGCCGGTACGCGCGAGAATGCATTTCTTCAGAAGTTGTGATGTGTAAACGTTTCGAAGATGGACTGAATGATGATATAAAGCTGTATGTTGGCATTTTAGAAATTCGAGAATTTGTGGTACTTGTCGAGCGAGCTTGCAAAGCCGAGGAGCTCAGTAAGGAGAAAAGGAAAGCCGATGTGGGAGCAAAGGAGTTTCGTAAGAGATCTTCAGGAAAGCCCTTTCAACAGTCATCGAAGAAATTTAGAGATGACTTAGGCCGGTCTAGGGACACTTCGGGTTTTTCTAGACGAGATCGCGATCGACCTCCTGTGAGCACACGCGTCACTTCGATCGCCAGTGTTGGAAATGATCGTCGAGACAGAACGGAGAGCCCGTATTGTGGTAATGGCATTCGGGGAGTTGTAGATTTCATGACCGCTCCTGTTACAAGTGCGGATCAGTTGACCACTTCATTAAAGATTGCCTGAGGTTGTCTAAACAGAATGTAAATCAGAGTGGGAAACCGGGTGCTACCACTGCTCGAGGTAGACCATCTAGAAATACGGGCAATGCTAGTTGTGGTCAGAGAGGATCTAGAGATGTTACGACCAGATCTGAGGCTCGTGCTCCTACTAGGGCTTATGCTATACGCGCACGCGAGGATGCTTCCTTGCCAGATGTTATTACCGGTACTTCTACTCTCTTTGATACTAATGTGATTGCTTTGATTGACCCTGGTTCTACTCATTCTTATATATGTGAAACCTTAGCATCCAGTAAGACTTTACCTATTGAGTCTACTGAGTTCGTAATTCGGGTGTCAAATCCCTTGGGTCGTTACGTGCTTGTCGACAAAGTGTGTAAGAAATGTCCCCTAGTAATTCGAGGTTCCTGTTTTCCGGCGGACTTGATGCTTTTGCCGTTTGATGAATTTGATGTTATCCTCGGTTTAGATTGGTTGACCGTGCATGATGCGGTTGTGAATTGCAAAAGCAAGACTATTGATTTGAGGTGCGCAAATAACGAGATAATCCGAGTTGAGTCTACGGACTTAAAGGGGTTGCCAGCTGTAATATCATCAATGTTGGCCAAGAAATATGTAAGAAAGGGGTGCGAAGCATACCTTGCGTATGTACTTGATGACAAAGAGTTAGAAAAGAAACACGAATCTGTGCCGGTGGTTTGTGAATACCCGGATGTTTTTCTCGAGGAATTACTGGGTTTACCACCTGTTCGGGAGGTAGAGTTTGGTATTGAGCTTGTACATGGGACTACGCCGATTTCGATAGCTCCGTATCGTATGGCACCAACCGAGTTAAAAGAGTTGAAAGCTCAGTTTCAAGAATTGACGGATAGAGGTTTCGCTCGACCAAGTTTCTCACCTTGGGGTGCACCAGTATTGTTTGTGAAAAAGAAGGACGGAACCATGAGGTTGTGCATCGACTATCGTCAGCTGAATAAGGTGACAATAAAGAATAAATATCCGATGCCACCTATTGACGATTTGTTTGATCAACTAAAGGGAGCCTCAGTGTTTTCAAAGATAGATTTGAGATCGGGTTATTACCAGTTGCGAATTAGAGATTCAGATATACCCAAAACTGCGTTCAGAACGAGATACGGTCACTATGAGTTCTTAGTGATGCCGTTTGGGCTCACTAATGCCCCTGCGGTATTTATGGATTTGATGAATCGGATCTTCAGACCGTATTTGGATCGGTTTGTAGTCGTGTTTATCGATGATATTTTGGTTTAATCGAGAAATGAAACCGGTCATGCTGAACACCTGGGATTAGTGTTGCAAATTTTACGGGATAAGCAGTTATATGCTAAGTTCAGTAAGTGTGAGTACTGGTTAAGAGAGGTTAGCTTCTTGGGTCATGTGGTATCCGCATCGGGTATTCGAGTTGACCCGAGCAAAATTTTAGCCATACTTAACTGGAAGCCTCCGAGAAATATTACTGTGGTTCGGAGCTTTTTGGGACTTGCCGGTTACTACCGACGGTTTGTGAAAGGTTTCTCGATGATAGCCACACCAATGACGAAACTACTTCAGAAGGATGTTAAGTTTGAATGGACAGAAAAGTGTTAGAAAAGTTTCGAACAATTGAAAACTCACTTGACGGAAGCTCCAGTACTAGTGCAGCCCGAATCAGGCAAGGAGTTCGTCATTTACAGTGATGCATCCCTACTTGGGTTGGGTTGCGTATTGATGCAAAGGTCGAGTTGTGGCCTATGCATCGAGACAATTAAAGCCACATGAGAAAAATTATCTGACCCATGATCTCGAACTAGCTGCCATCGTATTCGCTTTGAAAATATGGCGACACTACTTATTTGGTGAGAAGTGCCATGTATATTCAGATCACAAAAGTCTCAAATATTTGATGACTCAAAGAGACTTAAATCTGCAACAAAGACATTGGCTCGAGTTGTTAAAAGATTATGAGCTTGTCATTGACTATCACCCGGGAAAGGCTAACGTGGTTGCGGATGCCTTAAGTCGTAAATCACTGTTTGCTTTACGAGCGATGAATGTACACTTGTCTGTTCTATCCGACAATGTGTTAGTGGCAGAATTAAAGACCAAACCATTATTGATTCATCAAATTCGTGAAGCCCAGAAAGTCGATGATGAATTGGCTGCAAAACGGGCTGAATGTGTTCCGAATATGGAATCAGAGTTTCAAATTGATGATGACGATTGTTTGAGGTTCAGAAGTCGGTTGTGTGTTCCAAGAAATTCAGGACTCATTTCGATGATTCTGAACGAAGCTCATTGTAGCCGAATGTCAATTCACCCGGGGAGTACGAAAATGTACAACGATCTGAGACGTCAATTTTGGTGGCATGGTATGAAACGAGACATTTTCGATTTTGTTTCGAAGTGTTTAATATGTCAGCAAGTGAAGGCGGAACATCAAGTGCCTACGGGTTTACTTCAGCCGATCATGATACCTGAATGGAAATGGGATCGAGTCACGATGGATTTTGTATCTGGGTTGCCATTGTCGGCAAGTAAGAAAGATGCGATTTGGATTGTCGTGGATAGACTGACTAAGTCGACTCACTTTATCCCCGTACACACGGACTTTTCATTGGAAAAACTAGCTGAGTTGTATGTTTCTCAGATTGTGAGATTACACGGGGTACTGATTTCTATTGTGTCGGATAGAGATCCGAGATTCACCTCGCGATTTTGGAAGAAATTGCAAGAAGCTTTGGGTACCAAGCTGCATTTTAGCACCGATTTTCATCTACAAACTGATGGTCAATCCGAGCAGATAATTCAGATACTTGAGGATATGTTGAGATGTTGCATCCTCGAGTTTAGTGGTTAATGGGAGCGGTATTTACCTTTGGTTGAATTCGCTTACAACAATAGTTTTCAATCAAGTATTAACATGGCACCTTACGAGGCTTTGTACGGGCGTAAATGCCGTACACCATTGTTTTGGACCGAGCTCGATGAAAGTAAAATTTTTGGAATTGATTTGATTAAAGATGCCAAACAGAAAGTAAAAGTAATCCGTGAAAGTCTGAAGGCAGCCACAGATCGTCAGAAATCGTATGCGGATTTGAAACGAAAGGACATTGAATATCAGGTGGGAGATAAAGTGTTTCTTAAAGTTTCACCTTGGAAAAAGATACTCAGATTTGGGCGTAAGGGCAAATTGAGTCCGAGGTTCATCGGGCCATATGAAATATCCGAATGAGTCGGTCCAGTTGCGTATCGATTGATTTTGCCCCCTGAACTTGAAAAGATTCACGACGTCTTTCATGTTTCGATGCTTCGAAGTTATAGATCTGATCCATCGCACATAATTAGTCCATCAAAGGTTGAAATTCAAGCCAATATGAGTTATGAAGAAGAACCGATTCGTATCCTAGTTCGTGAAGTGAAAGAGTTACGAAACAAAAAGGTTCCTTTAGTAAAAGTGTTATGGCTCAAACACGGGATGGAAGGAGCTACTTGGAAACCTGAGAACTCTATGAAAGAGCGATACCCAAACCTATTTACCGGCAAGATTTTCGGGGACGAAAATTTCTTAAGTGGGGGAGAGTTGTGACAGCCCCAAATTGACCCTAGTCGGAAAGTGGTTTCGGGACCACTAAACTGAGTCATAAAAATAATTAACCGTCATAGTTAATGCTCATTATATGTACATATGCATGTGTGAAAATTTCATGTTTGAATTTTGTTAATTGTAAGTGAATTTTATCAAATAGGACTTATGTGAGAAAATTTAGAAATGTGCTAGGCAAATGTAAAGTGGCCTAATAATGCATGTTGTGAAAATGATGGGTTTGCATGTCAAATTACCCAAAATTAAAGCATAGTAGCCGGCCATGCTATGGGTGGAAACATGTTGTAAACATGTTTGTGTAGTGTGTTATGTTAGAAAGAATAAAAAAAGGGGTTAGGATTAAAGTAATGCAAAGGGAGGAGTGATGAAAAAAAAAATTGTCTCACCCATGCCCCCCCATTGCCGTAAATTGAAGAAAGAAAACAAAAAAAAAGTGTTCATCCTTGAACATCTTTGGCCAAAAATTTTAAGGAGAAACGAAGAAGAAAGGATTTTCTTGCTTCTTGTTCGGTTGGTTGGTGTTTAGGAGGAGGTATGTTTGGTGTTGTTCCATGAGATTCATGCATGTTTTTATTTTATTTTATTTTATTTATTTGTTAGCTTGAGTTCTATCTAGTCCATGGTTTAGATCTTTGCTATGTGATGGAGATGATATTCGGCCATGGGTGTTGTCTTCTTGGTTGATGTTTGATGTTGTGGTGATGAGGCATGAAGATGGGTTAAGTTTCGGCTAAGGAAGATTTGTGATTGATTCCATTTGCATACTAAATGTGAAGCTTTGTAATGATACATGTGGTGGTGGATTTTCTTTTTAGCATTCTTGAGTTAGGCCTTAAGTTCTTTGTTTAACCCATGACCAAAATTTAAGTGGTATGGTGTCTTGATGCATTCGGCCATGTTCGGAAGTAGAAGAGAAGCATGGTTGTTGATCATGTTATTTGGATGAAAATGGTAGTAAGGTGAAGTGCAAGTGTTAGTATTTGATCTCTAGAGTATATATGTGTATTAGCCGAGTTTTGAACTTAAAACGAATTGGTATTTAGTCAATACAAGTAACCATAATTGTAGAATGTATTAAGTGTTGCAATCGGCCTCAACATAGACATGCATATTCAGCCATAGAAAGAAGATTGGTGTTGCATGTATTCGGTTAGGGGCAAGCATATTGATGCTTCTATTTTGGCTTAGACAATCGGCTAAAAGGGAGTGTGGGTTAATATGTTGAGTTGATTCATGATTTCATATGTATGTGACTTTAATGTCTAATGTATATATATGGCTAAGTACTTTGAGTTCCTCTTTTCGATGCTCAAATGATTAAATCAATTTATTTGTTAAATTAAGCTCAAGAGGAAAGGGGAACTAAATCCGATAAAGGGAAGGAAAAAGTGGTCGAATAGCCATCGGAATCGTTCGACAACATCCGAGGTAAGTTTTCGAGTAACGAGACTTAGTTTACGATTTGATTAAGTCATGACGTATGAGCATAAGAAATATACGGTGATATGATGATTCTACTTGAATTATATGTCGAGTTAATTAGTCTATACGTATGACGGGTAGCCGTAAGTGCATAGAGATCGTGTCATAAAGCAAACTAAACCATGCTGTTTGTATGTGGCTAGTGAGCCGAAAATGGGATTGCTTTTCGAGACTTTGGAAATTCATTATAAATTAACCAGAGATAATTAGAAGTCATGCCATATATGTATAGATTCCTTTTCGAGACTAGTTTCTATAGAAACAAACTGCATCAGTATTGAAGCCCTGTGCAGGTTGATATCCAAGTCATAATGCGCAAAGGTCAGTGTAGTCGAACCCTGAAATAGGGGAGACTTTAACTAATAAACTGTACTAATTGGTTTGACCAAAAATTCTAGAAAAAAATTTGTAGATGGACATATGAGTCTAGTTTCAGAAAACATTTACAGAACTAGTTTTCGAGTTTTGGAACTCGAGATATTATTTTTAAGGTGACAGTGACGCAGTTAGCCAGCTCGTCTGGAAATTTAAAATGGACTGTGCAAATAAGCGATTTAAGTCTGCAAACCCCTCGTGTCCGACTCCGGCAACGGTCTCGGGTACGGGGTGTTACACCTTAACTATCAACTGGTAGTAATCGGACCTCAAATCAATCTTTGAAAACACTGTGGCCCCCTTTAACTGATCGAATAAATCATCAATCCTCGGCAACGGGTACTTGTTCTTTATAGTCACCTTGTTGAGCTGACAGTAATCAATGCAAAGCCTCATTGAGCCATCTTTCTTCTTTATGAACAATACGAGAGCACCCCTGGGAGAGAAACTCGGTCTCACAAATCCCTTGTCTGTTAACTTTTGCAACTGAGCATTCAATTCTTTTAATTCAGTCGGAGCCATTCTATATGGAGCAATCGAGATCGGTGCAGTACCCGACAACAAATCAATGGCAAACTCTATTTCCCTGTTCAGAGGCAATCCAGGAAATTCCTCTGGAAATACATCTAGAAATTCACAGACTATCGGTACTGATTCAAGCTTCAATTCAGATAGCTCAGTATTCATTACATAGGCCAGATAAGCTTCACATCCTTTCCTCATGTATTTCTGTGCAGACATGTGCGAAATCACCATAGGCAATTTATTTGATTCATCTGTTTCAACCCACAGAGTTTCACCATTTTCACATTTCAACTCTAGTGCTTTCTGTTTACAATCTACCTTGGCATCATACAATGTCAACCAGTCCATTCCCAAAATAACATCAAACTCATCAAATGGTAACAACATCAGATTAGCCAGAAAATAGTGACCTTGAATCATTAATGGGCAATTCTTGCAAACCTTATCAACTAGAACATATTGGCCTAAGGGGTTCGACACTTTAATCGTAAATTCAGTAAACTCAACAGGCAATTTTTTATTAGATACTAAATTCATACAAACATAGGAATGAGTAGACCCGGGATCAATCAATGCAATAACAATAGCATCATAGAAAGAAAATGTACCAGTAATCACATCGGGAGATGATGTATCCTCTCGGGCACGTATGGCATAAGCTCTAGCAGGCGCTCTAACTTCTGATCTTGCCGCTGAATCTTTCATTACAGTTTTACTGCTAGCTCACCTCTAGTATTTCTCGGGGGTCAACCTCTGCTAGCAGTAGTACTCTATCTGGCACTCTGAAATTTTTTTTCTTTAACTTTCTCCGGACAATCTTTGATAAAATGCTCATGAGAACCACACTTGAAACAAGCTCGCTCATTTCCCCAACACTCACCAAAATGTTGCCTGCCACATTGCTGACATTCGGGCTTTCTAGATCGCACATTACTCACACTTGCCACTAGCTTGAGCTTTAGACCTCGAATATGCCTACCACGATCTCTGTGTGAATCCCGAGCTGAAACTGTCATTCGAAGGTTTGTCTCTTTGGACCTCATTGATTGAGATTGAAATGACTTGCTTATCGGCCTCTTTCTGACATCTCGAGCCTTAATAGCAGCTTTTCTTCTTTCTTTGTTCAATTCTTCGACTTTAATAGCTCGGTCAACCAATACTACAAATTCTTTCAGCTCCAAAATTCCCACAAGCACTTTACTGTCCTCATTTAGCCCATCCTCAAACCTTTTACACATAATGGCCTCGGTGGACACACATTCCTAGGCATACTTGCTGAGCCTTACAAATTCTCGTTCATACTCTGCCACAGACATCTTGCCCTGCTTCAATTCAAGGAACTCCTTCCATTTTTTATCAATAAATCGCTGACTTATGTATTTCTTTCTGAATTCTTCCTGGAAGAAATCCCAAGTAACCCTTTCTTTTGGCACCACTGCTACCAAAGTCTTCTACCAGTGGTAGGCTGAATCTCTCAAAAGTGATACAGCACACTTTAAGCACTCCTCGGGTGTACATGAGAGCTCATCAAATACACGGGTAGAATTTTCAAGCTAGAACTCCGCTTTCTCGGGATCATCATCGATCTTTGCTCTAAACTCTTCGGCCCTTTGTTTTCGAATCTTGTCAACCGGAGGCTTGTTCATTCTTACCAAATCTATGCCTTGAGTAGTTGCAAGAATCGTCTGACGTATGGGAGGGGGTGGAGGAGGTTGAGCATTTGGGTTTGCTCGAATAAAATCAGTATACCAATTGTTCATCATTTGGAGAAAGGCATCTCGAACCTCATCTCCCTGTCTCAATGTTTCAGGTCTACTTTCTACAGGCGCGGTCCCTTATGCGGGAGCCGGCGCATTACTAGCAGCATCATCAGCCGTAGTTCCATCAAGATCCATTACTATATTAAAACAAAACACAGTTTAGAATAATCAGTAGTCACCACACTATCACAGTATATTTATGGCATGTATAGCTAGACTTTTACACACACTATATTAGTCCGAGAACCGACTAAACCATAGCTCCGATACCACTAAATGTAACACCCCTTACCCGTGTTCCACATCGAAACAGGGTACGAGGTATTACCAGATCATAATATATATCATTAAACGAAACTGAAATAGAAATATGTCATCCAAATAGATAATGTATCATTATAACATATGTCTTGAACAATATTAGCCAACTTGAATGGCTTATACAAAATAATTTGGTTAAATAATGTAACCAATATTTTTAAACCTAGGCAATTATGACACGTAACAAAATAACGAAGCCTATTATACATGCCATAATTCAAAAGAAATGTTTAGTTCAAATACCCAAAAGTATTGATAGTGTGGCAGATCTTCAACGATCCTTAACTCCCGAGCAATGCCGGACGACACTATAAGACAAAAGAGAGAAAAGAAAGTAAGCTTATATAGCTTAGTAAGTAAGTATATAAGTAAGCTTATATAGCTTAGTAAGTAAGTATATAAATAATAACAAAAGAGAGAATTTTGTGTTTACGTTTTGAGGGTTCTTTGTTTTCAGGTTTTCGGGGTTTAGTCTTTATCTCTATCTTTTGTACTCTTCATTCTTTTTCCATTATAGTAAAATTATCTTTGCCCGTGATTTTTTATCCTCTTTGGAGGGGTTTTTCCACGTTAAATTTGTGTATTCAATTTCTCAATTTATTCCACTATTTTTCTTGTTCGTTGCTTAATAGGGTCGATCCTAACGGTACAAAATTAGAAGATCATTTGAAAGTAATATACTACGAGAGTTCATTAGCAAACCTTATAAACCCAATTAATATTTATTAATCTAACTAAATAATTCGATCAGATTTAGAACAAATAAAATAATAATTACAATCATACCTAAAAAAAGAGAGATACATTGAAGCCAAAAAGCCAACATCATTGCTGAGATAAAACCTTTTACCATTCTCAAAAAGATAGAAGTATACAAGTTAATTAAATCAATTATAATTAATAATGAATTAAAATTAATTTAGACCTAAAATATAAAAAAAAATCATGCAAATCCTGGCATATTGTATCTAAGATCTTAAAAGAATAAATGTGATTTATGAATGAATAAATACGATCAAATACAAATAAACAGAGTTTTATAAATTTCTTGAGGAATTTCCTTAAAAACTCTTAACGTAGCCAAGTGACTTAAGTCGGTTGAAGGGAATTCTCCCATTATATATATATATTTTTCTTTTGCAATCAACTTCTTATTCTTTGCGGAGGAAGGGATTTTGAAGAAGAAAACAATGAGTTTCTTGATAAGATTTTGAAGAAAAAAAAATATACCAGTGAGAACTTAAGGATAAAGCTTAAAAGAGAGTTGTGAAAAAATTGAGTATTGTGTGATAATATATTATAAAATAAATAATAAAGAGAGTGAAGTGTGTATTTTATTAATCAATAGATATATTTAGAATACTTTTTTAATGTCTATATTTATAGATATAAGAAATATAAATGAAATAAAATTTTATTATTAATAGACATCGAAGCCTTAAAGTACATCAAACTTCTTATACTAAAGTACATTCACTTTATAATAATAAAATATTTATAAAAAATAAAAACAATATTTTTAATTTTTAAATGATAATAAAAAATAACTAATATGTAGAATCACTCAATGTTTATTTAAATTATTTATTTTTAGGGATTGGTTAGCAAAACTTTTAAAGAGGTTAGCTAAATCATATGCTTTTAATTTTAATATCACCTTTTCATGGTGTTTAAATTTCTCTTATATTTTTATTTACTTCATATTTTATAAGATTTACTATAATTATTCAAATACATTTCTTAATTTATTTATATAAAATTTTAAAACATAAAATTATATAAATAATAAGTATCTGACATAACTATAAAGTAAATTTATTTATAATTAAATATTTAAATCCCAAGCGAAGCTGGACATAAAATCTAGTAATTTTAAAAATACATAAACATCAAATATATTAAAATAGAACATGACAGTCCCTCACATAATGGAAGGCATTAATGACTAAATCTAATTGTTTAATTATGGTTTTCCAAACACACATATACATAATTTAATTTTAAGAATTAACACTTATGAAATAATAGTATTTTAATTTTATAACATATATTTTATATTTTAAAATATAATTTTCTATTATATTATTAATTTTGTAAATAATTTTAAAATTTTATTGATGAGATAATTTTTAATACATTTTGACACCTTAAATATTTTAACTAAGTTATATAGTATTTATTATTAATTATTTTAGTTTGTTCATAACCCAATCGATAATGATAACTAGTATCTTTTTAATGTTAGAGAAATTTAGCTCAACAATTACAGAATGTTAGAGTAATTAGATAGAATTGTATAAGATTTTTTTTCTTGTCAATTTTATTGGTAATTGTATTAAATCATATTTAAACAAGTATTTTTAATCAATTCAAATAATTTATATATCAAAAATATTTTTAATTAAATTTAGTTATAAATTATATGAAATATTAGTGTAAAATAATTTTTAAATAATGATACAAACTAAATTCAAGTTGTACCCTATTGTTTAGATATTCACTTTTCTCAAAAATAACTTGAGTTCCAATAACACTTGTAAAAAAAACATTCAAATTCGTAATTAATTAGAATTAAGTTTAAATATATTGTGTAAACTTTTTATTTAAGATACACTAAATAAAAAGTTCAAGGCTTAACTTATTAGCTTTTTTTTTAAATTAACTTATTAGATCTGTACTTTGCCAAAAATGGGGGCTTTTTTTATATATAAAATTCTTTAATATAGTGTATTTTGAAAAAAAATATTAATTTTAATCTGAATCGATTTCAAGTTTGTTCATTATTTAAAAGTTATTTTATACTATTTATTCAAAAAAATTATTTTATACTAATATTTTATAAACTTTATATAAATACTAAATTTATTAATGATTCATATTAAACATATGTTAAGAAATTTGTATATCCAACTTAGCGGAATCTAGTTGTCCAAAAACCACGAGCAAATCCAGCTCAATCTTTCTCTTTCTAATATCCTATAAGCAGTCAACAATAGTATTTCGAGAGAACTTTAACTAAACTTCATTTTAACTTGATTATTAATTATCTCACTCCATTCTAAACTCATTTATAATCTAAATAAAGTTTTAAAACCAAAAAAAAAAAGTGCAAGAATCAAAACCTTCTCTCAATAACTTGAGAAATGCTCAAAATAGAAGAAAATAGAGATAACATAAAAATCAAGTTTCAATAATCAAGAACCATAAGTCAAGGTTAAAAAACACTTTTACCTTGTTGGAAAAAATATGGATTGAAAAAAAAGAAATCAAAGAAAACTCAATTCCACTGTTCCTCCAAAATTCCCGACGTGAGCTAGCAACAAAAGTGAAGAAATGTTGGAATCTTGATAATAAAATCTTGTTTCAAAGAAGGGCTTAATGAAATCACTTACAGATTCTGAAATATTAAAAGCAATAACAAAGTTTTGTTAAGAAGAGTTGAGAGAAAACTCAAAGGATTTTAGAATATTTTTTAAGAAGTTTTGGTAAAAAAATGGATGGTTTAATCGTTCCCTCACACCAATTTTACAAAAAAATGAATAATTGTAAAAATAGACTTAGGAAATTTTCAACTTAAGGACCTCTATCTTTCTAAACCTTGCTTTCTAATATTCTCATATTAACCCTTCTAACTTTTTAACCTTACAACTTAGTCCATAGGTCTTGATTACTGAATTCTCTAAATAAACACATTATTGATTCTAATTAATGCCTAATTACCAAATAATGGCTCTCTAATCCCTTCCCGTACCTATTCCTAGAAATCTCTCGATTTAACTTCCATAATGGCTCAATTTAACCTCTCTAAATAAACATTGACAAAAATCAGGTCGTTACAATTATCCTTTCTTTTAAGAAATCTCGTTCTTGAAATTTACTTGAGAAGAGATACAAATATTTAGATCGCAATAAATCTTCTGGTTTCTAAGTCACCTCTTCAACAATGTGAATTCTCCATAACACTTTCACTAATAGAACACACTTGTTCCTAAATTCCTTAACCTCTTGAGCCAAAATCTCCACTAATTCTTCTTCATATGAAAAATCTGGTCAAACCTTAAATGACTTTCTTGAAACGAAATGCATAGGATTAGACCTATACCTTTGGTGCATAAAAATATAGAATACATTATCAATTAGTTTTAATTTTAGCTATAAAGCCAAATGATACGACATTGGAGCAACTCACTCCGAGATCTCATACTGAACAATGTAACATGAACTTAACTTCCCCTTTCATCCAAAATACAACACCTTTTTCCACAGATATATTTTCAAGAACACATTATCCCTATATATTGTACTCAATATCCTTTCTCTTTAAATCGACATAAGAATTCTATCTATCTTAAGCTACTTTTAAAAGATCTATGATAAATTGAACCATTTCCTCTATCTCTTGGATCAATTTCAGACCAACCATTCTTATCTCTCCAAGCTAATTTAACCAATGGATTACGACACCTTTGGTCAATACAAAGCCTCGTAAAGAGCCATTTGGATGATCAATTAGAAGCTATTATTATATGTAAGCTCAAAAAATGACATGAGTTTCTCCCAACTACCCTCAAAGTCAATAGTACAAGCTTAAAGCATATCCTCCAAAACTTGAATAACATGCTTTGTTTGACTATTTGTCTACGGATAAAAGCAATGCTGAAACTCAACCTCGTACCTAAAGACTCATGAAGTTTCTTTTAAAATCTTGAAGTAAACCGAGGATAATAATATGAAACAATCAACACTAGAGTACCATGCAACCTCTATTGGATCTAATGCCCTTAGTATATTCATTTGTAAACTTGTAATTTTTCTAACAAATCGGTTAATAAAATTATTCATGAATTACATTAATAACCTCTGTATAATGTCCTCATGTGGTTTTTTCATGCAAAGCAAAATAGAACCGAATATTGGCTCACTAGTTGTCTAATGTTTAAACTAATACTAATAAGTATTATGTGGTTGGATCGTAATACGAAAAGACAGCTTGTATTAGTAAACAAACCTAAACATGTCCTTAGTGTAATTGGAAATGAGCAAATCGATTAAAAGACTAATATATCGTCTATTAAGTTTAATTGGGAAATGACTTGTCTTCCGCAAAAGATAGAGACATAGATGTGACTGACTAGGCTAATAGTACATTAGATGGACCCAAGAAGAATAGATCCTGGATTCGTTTATTGATTTATTCACTTGTGACATTCAAAGTGTGGCATACCTTAATCCTGAGTGGATGAGTGACTATTTATGTGTGGCTCATACACTTTGATATAAGTAAAATCCTAAGTTCAAATAGATAAGGAACCGAAAGTTGGTGCATTGGGTATACGACTTCTGCATCATGTAGCATCATTCACAACAGTGGAATTCATAGCCCTAAATATAGGTAAATGATATCCTCTCATTGACATTGCATGATATGTAACAACCTGATTTTTAGTGGTGTTGGAAATGACAATTTTAGAACCCCATTTTCATAGTCCGAGTATGTAAATATCAATATTTAATATTTATGAGAATAGTATAAAATATATTAAAGTTTGTGTAACACCCCTAACCTGTATTCGTCACCGAAATAGGGTTATAGAGCATTACCAGAGTTTATCGTTCAATTACAGTTAATTTATGTCATTTACTATTCATTTCCAAAAATCAATCGCAATCAATCATAATGTCCCTTATATGGGGTCCTCGAGGTCCAAAATGCATATTAGAATCGAGTCAAGCCTAAATTGGAATCAAAGAAAAGTTTTCGCGAAATTTCAAAATTTTTCTTAGGTGCACGGAACACAGGCCCATGTGGGTAGGCTGTGTGGCTCACACGGTCAAGTGACACATCTGTGTCTTAGGCCATGTGGGCATTCGATGTGAGGCACACAGCTGTGTCCCAGCTCGTGTCCTTACCCGTGTAGCTCTCTGACTTGGGCCCACAGCCAGCCACACGCTCGTGTGTTAGACTGTGTGGACAATTTAATTTTTGAAAATTAGGTGCAGGGGTTACACGGCCAGGACACATGCCCATGTGCTAGGCCATGTGTCATACATGGCTAAGACACACGCTTGTGTCTCTAACCGTGTACTCAATTCTGAACATTCTATTTCTCTAATTTTAAGATGTAGGGGACACACGGCCAAACCACATGCCCTACGCATGGCTGTGTGTCACACACGGTTGAGACATATGCCCGTCTGTCTGCCCGTGTAGACAGAATAAGGTCATTTTTCAAGCCTTATTTCTCACCCTTTTTACCTTGCACCTACATCAACACTTCAATATATTCACCAACCAATTCAAGGCATTTAAATCAATCTAATGATTAAGTTTTGTGCATGACACATTTACTCATGCTTTCAAGTATCATCTTTACATTAAAATTTTATACTTACTCGAACTTAATTGCATCTAATATATTAAACCAAACACATTCATTACTAAATATAATAAACCTCATGCATAAACATGCATTAAATTTACTATCATTAGCTATTCCAATGGCTAGTTACGACCAAAACATTTACATACCCTCATTTATTATCATTAGCCTATACATGTCATTACACCAAGGTAGGATTCCTATTTATACCAAAACGAGCTGGAGGATAGTGTGTTGGTGCTCTGACCGATCTCCAACCTTTACGAGTTTCTGAGTACTATACAAAGGAAAGAAAACCTAGTAAACGTTTGATGCTTAGTAAGTTCGTATAACAGGAATTTCACTTACCAATTATGTTCATTTAAAATAAGCATATCAATAACATGCATCCCAACAAAATTAGCAATTTGCCTAATCACATACACTCAATCAAACAAGTTAGTAATAAATTTTCTAAATACTTTTCAAATAATAATGATGATGAGCTTATCACGTAATAACTTTCATATACATAATGCTTTCATATTGTATTTTCACATAACTCATACATTTCCATAACAAGTCATCTCAAGTTCAGTGTAGACATGTTAACTTTACCCGTTGAATTTATTTGAAATATTGATGGATACATTAGTAGTACACTCAAAGTGTACAAAACTGTAAATCTGTCGATTCGTATTCAGAGGTACCCAATTAGGGCACATAATCAGGAAGCACTCTCTCGAGCCACGTAATAGGATGCTCATGTGAGCCATGTATCAGGAAGCTTATCCGGGCTAAACAGGAAACTCATAAGAGTTTTAATCAGTAAGCTCATTGAACTTAATAGGTAACTCTAAAGAGTTATTATCAGAGAGCTTCGAATAGCCATTTAATAGGAAGTTCAAGCGAGCTATAACAGGACGCTCACAAAGAGCTGCGTTTGTGTCCGCAATATATGCAGGATCACAACAGGTCATATAATAGGACGCTTACAAAAAGCTGTGGTAGTCCGCAACACATGTAGGATCACTACTGATCAAGATGCTCACAGGAACCATATAACAGAATGCTCGAGAAGGCTTTTAACAGGATGCTTGTCTGAGCTATAATGTCTACAACATATGCAGGACTATAACCAATATAGGAAAATATTGTATCCATCACATTTCATTATTCAAATGAGACTAATCATTTATCGAACAATATCGGGTATATGACTAATTTCATACATTAAACATTTTTTCAATTCATACAAAATACAACATGCGATTCAAACATATTAATATACATAATTTAGTTACACGAACTTACCTCGACACTTGTTCGTGTATGAAAATCTACTAATCCAACACATTTTCTTTTCCTCAATCTAACACTTTATTTGATCTTTTTGGATCTATATAGATGAATTTAGTATCAATTTAATTCACTTTATACTCAATTGATTTCTATTCACATCTTAGGCAAAAATAACCATTTTGTCCCTATTCTTTTCATAAACGACAATTTCATTCCTAAGCTCGGAAAATGAAATTCATGCAACTTAATCTTTATTTCAATCCTAACCAGATTTTACATGTTACAATAACAACCCATGAATTTCACAAAAATCAAAACATTTCCACGGGTTTTACATCTTTACAATTTAGTCCCTAAATCACAATTTCATCAAAATTCTCTTTGTAAAAGTTGTTTATCTATCAACAACCTTTCATTTTCTACCATAAATTTCAAAATTTCAGCATTTAAATCCATGGAAAAATTTCTATACTTTGATATCTTTACAAATTATTCTCCAAAATAGATAGATTAAGCTATTCTAATCTCGGAAATATAAAAATTACTAAAAACGTGAGATGATTACTAACCCAATTAAGCTTGTTTGGTTTCTTTTCTCTTTCTTAGGGTTTCCATGTATTTTGGGAAAGAAGATGATAATTATAATAAGTTATTTCTATTTAATTATTATATCATCCTTTATTTTTTCTACTTTCTAATTTAGTCCTTTTTTTTTCTAATTTTCCATGGATGATTCATCATAAATATCTACTAACTTTTCTTAATGGTCTAATTACCATATAAGGACCTTAATTTTGAATTTCATAGCTATTTGATACTTATAGCTACTAGAACTCAACTTTTGCATTTTATGCAATTTGGTCCTTTCCACAATTAAACATGAATTCGGTAAAATTTTCTTAATGAAATTTTCATACGTCAATTCTATCATAATGCAATTCATGAAATAATATTAAAATAAATTTTCTTTCTGACTTGGATCTGTGGTTCCGAAACCACTGTTTCGATTTCACTGAAAATTGGTTGTTATAGTTTGGTCCAATAATTTTGTTGAATTGTCAATTAATTGAGTTATAGGGACTAAATTGTAAAAGTTTATCACTATAGGTTTTAAATTGGAAAAAGATTTAGGGAATTAAATTGCAATTAACCTACGGTCTAATTAGTCAAATAAATCATTTTTAAAATGAGTATAGTGCACAGTGGTTTTAGACCTATTAGTAATAAATGAGTATTGAGAAAGAAACTTAGACCAAATGGGTCAGTATAAAAGTGTAAGGCAATACTAGTGGTTAAAGGGTTTACTTAGAAATTTGGAGTAGATTATTTTGATACATACTTTCCTATGAGTAAGATATCAACCATTCCTGTTTTGTTTGCTTTAGCTTCAATTCACAAATTGTTGGTACATCAGATGCATGTGAAGACAACTTTCTAGAATGGTGATTTGGATGAGGAGATCTACATGGAGTAACCTCAGGGATTTATGGCACCTAGTATGAAAAATAAAGTTTGCAAACTCAAAAAGTCTTTGTATAGTCTCAAAAAAGCTCCAAAATAATGAATGAGAAATTTCATAAGACTATTCTCAGTTTCAAATTTATTGTTAATGGTGCAGATGCATATGTGTATTCTAAAATATTTGGATTTGGTTGTGTCATCATAAGTCTATATATAGATGATATGTTAATTTTGAATTCCAATATAGAAGCCATTAATAAAGCCAAGAATTTCTTATCTACTAGATTTGAAATTACTAATTTGGGGGAGGTAGATGTAATATTAGGAGTTAAGGTTGCAACATCAGAAAAGGGATTTGCATTAAACCAATCTCACTATAGAGAGAAATTTTTAAAAAAGTTTAATAGTTTTGATGTAATCTATGTGAGAACTTTTTATGATTCTAGCATATAACTGTTAAAAAATAGAAAAAATAGTGTTTCTCAATTAAAGTATGCTAAGATTATTGTAAATCTTATGTTTTCTTGATGAACTACACTCAGTCGGGCATTGTTTATGCAATTATTAGGCTAAGTAGATATACCCATAATCCTAAGAATGAGTGCTGAAATGTTCTAAAGCATTTGCTTAAATACCTTAAAGGTGCAATAACTTTAAAGTTGAATTTTTTCGGATACCCTACAATCCTTAAGGGCTATTGTGATGCAATCTAGGCAACTGATAATGATGAGGTGAGCTCTACAAGTGGGTATGCCTTTACTTTAGATGGAGCAACCATTTTGTGGAAGTTTTCTAAACAAACATGTATTGGTTGCTCCACGATGGAGTCAAAGTTTATAGCTCTTGACTTAGTCAAGCAAGAGGCCAAGTGGCTTAGGAATATACTTGCAGAGATTCCTTTATGGTGAAAACCAGTACCTCTCGTATCTCTGTTATGTGACTCACAACTCGCAATTTATGTTGCTAAAAGCCAAGCTTACAAAGGTAAGTATAGGCATATTCGAATAAGACATGAATCTATGATACATTAATAAAGAATGAAGTACTTGTGTTAGAGTATGAGGTTTGAAATGAACCTAACTGATCCACTAACCAATGGGTTAAGTAGGAAAATGGTTCTTGATTCATTGAGGGGGATGAGTCTTAAGCCTAGTGGTTGAAGATTTCATGGTGGATGCCCAACTTAGTTTTCTAAGTTTAATATGGTCAAACGAAACCTTGGAAAGACTCATAATGTACATTTTACCTATCCTGACGGTAAATGGTGTACATGCATAAGGCTGAGTTCTTACTCTTAATGAATTCATAGCCTAGGGTTTGGGTGGTCTTATTGAGACGAACTTGATGAATTCACCGACTTTAGATATTGAGTTTACTACTCTTAATGAGTTCATATCTTAGAGTTTGGGTGGTCTTATTGAGACAGATTTGATAAATTCACAGAATCTAAATTTGAGAGGATGAGTTTAATAAAGCTCTTAATGATTTCATAGCCCTGATTCGGGTGGTCTATATTGAGATAGACCTGATGAAACCACCTACGTAAGTGTGAAGGACTAGCCACCTTCTATGAAAAACATTTATGTAGTTTTTCTAGAGCACTTACCAGTACCCCGAAATGCATTTGCCGAAACTTGTTGATTTATTGTGGAACATCAATTGGATCTAAGATGAGTTGCGTGTCATGAGTTGCGTGTCATGAGTTAACTCTTATATTAACAAGTTTAAGATTTGTTTACTTGTTAAAGAGAAAAACCACTTATTTCACTATGTACTAGTTCAAATCCTTAAGATACTAGTGCTTAAGCGACTAATTTCGTTGTTGCTCTTCTCACGTTTTAACTGGAAAAACCTCTACTCTTTCTTGTGGTTATAAAAAAAATCATATTACTTTGTATTAGTAGGGGATTATTGGAAATACAAAAGATTGTTGGTAAGTGGGTATATCCCACATTGGTTAAGTATAGGCTATTAAAAGGGTTTATGTATAGCCTTACTTATTAATCTTATTGAGTAATTCGGCTATAAGCCTAACATACACATTTGCTGCCCACTTGATTCAGTCCGTGTCTGTGTTAACATGTGTCTTCGACACGTACCGCATGTATTTCTTATATTTTTTAGCAGAAATGGTGGGTCATTTTTTGTAACTTACCCTATGGTTTTTTTACTCTTTTGTCTCTATATTTTATTATTTTACCCTTCAATTACTAGTATAAATAGAGAACTATTTTCCTTATTTTTACATAGAAAAAGCAAAACACAGCAATCAGAAAAACTCTTTCCTCCTCCTCGCATCTTTTTCCATTCCCTTTTAAAAATTCTATCATTTTGCCCTAAATTACAATAAAAGAAATTCTGTCTAGGAGTTTGGGTTTTAAGCGGAACTAACTGTGACCCTCCAAACTTTCCTGGGAATTGTTCCTAGTGTGATTTCCCTGAAAAGAGCAATACAAATTGTGTTCCACTTCCTTATTAGGATGTACGAATATTGAAGCACTGTGTTAATAGTGGGGGACGACGTCCACTACATTATTACAACGACCAGGGTAAATTCATTTCTAAAGTATTTATTTTTCCATGACATAGTAAATTTTGGTTTATTAATTCTTGATTTATTTTTCCAGTCTGTGCTAACAAATTTATTTTACAGTAATATATTTTCCTAAAGTAATAATAATCGCTTTTACCCGAAATTACATATTAATAATAAACTGGTTGTAAAATTTTGCATACATTATACTGCTTGCATTTTTTTTGAAGTTAAATCTGGTTGTCATTAAAGAGAAAGAGAGAAACACATAAACCAAGAAGTTGATGGACTTTATCCGGAATCTTTTCTCTCCTTCTCCACCTATCCAAAGAAAAAACAGACCAGTGACTGAGCAAATCCTCCTGCATACCGTTATTATTGGGGATTTTGTATGAAAGGTTGAGGTTAAGAATCAACGGTACCCTAAATCCAGTCTGTAATGGTCACACAACAACAGATTTATTTATTAAATTATATGCAATATATAGCATGACTTGAATAGATATTTTGAAACAATATATTTATTTATTAAAAAGATAATGCTATTTAATTACAAACTTGTGATTTAAAGTCCTTTTAACATTGAATATTTGAAATATTTATTGTAAGAATTAAGTGACCCAAATTCTTATTTAAATAAAATACGATGGAAAATAAAATAAAAGTAAAATCCATATAGAACTAGACTTCTTTTATTTTATTTTAGAATAAGGTTTTTAAACCTTATCAAACTTCATCTATTTTATATTGATTAGGATAAGGTGTTTCAATCCTACTAGAATATGGCTTTACAAGCCTATAAATAGACAGTATATTCCTCTTGTATTGAATTCAAAATTTTCGACATAATGAATTTTCTTCTCCTCTGCCCATGGTTTTTTCCTGAAAGGGTTTCCACGTAAAATTTGTGTGTTCTTTATTTTATTTTATTTTATTTTTTTACAAATTGGTATCAGAGCTTCCGGGTTATTCATCTCGATCACGGTAATGGCGTCTTTAAAGTATGAAATTTCGCTGTTGGATCGCAACACCAGATTTACGTTGTGGCAAATTAAGATGCAAGCAGTTCTTGCACAAATGGATCTGGAGGATGCCCTGCTAGGGATAGATAAGATGCCTTCGACATTAACAGATGAAGAGAAGAAGCGTAAGGATCGAAAGGCATTAACACAATTACATCTGCACTTGTCCAACGAAATTTTGTAGGATGTGATGAAAGAGAAGACTGCCACTGCATTATGGAAGAGGCTAGAACAAATATGTATGTCGAAAACTCTAACAAGCAAGTTGCATATGAAGCAGTGTCTTTATGCTCATCGTTTGGAGGAAGGTGCGTCTGTACATGAACACTTAACAGTGTTTAAAGAAATTCTCTCAAACTTGGAGGCCATGGAGGTTCAGTATGATAAGGAATATCTAGGGTTGATTCTACTTTGTTCGTTGCCCCCGTCTTATTCAACCTTTAGAGACACGATTTTATATAGCCGCGAGTCTCTCACAGTTGATGAGGTTTATGATTCTTTAACCTTGTATGATAAGATGAAACATCTTGTGGTTAAACTCGACTCTTAGGGAAAGGGTCTCATTGTTCGTGGGAGACAAGATCGGAATGCTGATGATGATCGTGGTAGGACACAAGAATGGAATCCTCGTGGTAAATCTAAAGGTAGATCGAAGTCTTCAAACAGAGGTAAAACTTGTAACTTCTGCAAGAAGAAAGGACACATTAAATTTGAGTGCTATAAGCTACAAAATAAGATTAAAAGGGAGGCTGTGAATCAAAAGGGAAAACAACCAGAAAATTCCGGTGAAGCTGATGTTGTAGAAGATTACAGTGATGGTGAACTTCTAGTTGCTTTTATCAATGATTCTAAAGTAAGTGAGGAATGGATACTTGATTCAGGCTGCACCTTCCACATGAGTCCCAATCGGGATTGGTTTACAACTTACGAAACAGTATCTGAAGGTGTTGTTTTGATGGGAAATAATGCTTCGTGTAAAATCGCATGTGTTGGAACAGTTAAAGTTAAGATGGTTGATGGAGTTGTCAGAACACTTAATGAGGTACGACATGTTCTAGAATTGAAGAGAAATTTAATTTCGTTGAGTACTCTTGATTCAAAAGGGTACAGATATACAGTTGAAAGTGGGATTTTAAATACTTCCAAAGGTTCCTTTGTTGTGATGAAAGGGCAAAGAAAAACTTTCAAGTTATATATTTTGCAGGGTTCTACTGTTACTAGTGATGCAGGTGTCGCTTCCTCTTCCTTGTCAGATGATGATATTACTAAACTTTGGCATATGCGCCTAGGGCATATGAGTGAGAATGACATGGTAGAATTGAGTAAAAGAGGACTTCTTGATGAGTAAGGAATTTGCAAACTAAATTTCTGTGAGCACTGTGTTTTTGGGAAGCAAAAGAGAGTTTGATTCACTAGAGGAATCCATAACACGAAGGGAATATTGGAGTATATTCATTCTAATCTGTGGGGGCTATCCAGAGTGCCTTCGAGAGGTGGAGCTAATTATATGATAACCTTTATTGATGATTTTTCTAGAAAAGTTTGGGCGTTCTTCCTAAAGTAGAAAAGCGATGTGTTTTCCGTATTTAAGTCTTGGAAAATTATTATTGAAAAACCGACGGGAAAATAGATAAAATACCTCTGCACAAACAATGGCTTAGAGTTCTGTTCTGATGAGTTTAATAGATTGTGCAAGTCAGAAGGGATCATGAGACACTTGACAGTTCGTCATACTCCACAGCAAAACAGCGTTGCAAAATGAATGAACAGAACGATCATGGAGAAAGTTCGATGTATGTTGTCAAATGCCAACTTATCGAAGTCATTTTAGGTAAAAGCAGCCTCTACTGCATGTTTTTTAATCAACCGATCTCCATCCGTTGCCATTGAGAAAAAGACTCCACAAGAGGTATGGTCTGGTAATCCTGCTAATTATTCTATTTTGAAGATTTTTGGGTGTCCTGCGTATGCTCATGTTGATAATGGAAAATTAGAACCGAGATCCATTAAATGTGTTTTTCTTGGTTATAAAGCTGGTGTAAAAGGGTATAAGTTATGGTGTCCTGAAAATAGAAAAGTTGTGATTAGCAAAGATGTTGTTTTTGATGAAACTGCTATACTACCTAACTTATCTCTTAAAGACTCTTCCAATAAAGAAAATCAAAAGCAGGTGGAGCATCAAATTAATACAGAGTCAACTCCTCAAGCCAGAACAAAAGTTGAGAATAGAGTTGCTTCTTCACCACAATACTCTATCGCCAAAAACAAAACTAGAAGAGAAATTAAACCTCCAAAGAAGTATGCTGAGGCTGATCTAGTTGCTTATACTTTAATATGTAGCTAAAGATATCGATGTGAATCAAGAGCCATCTAATTATGCTGAGGCAGTTAGCTGTGAAGACTCAGAAAAGTGGATGTTTGCTATGCAAGAAGAGATGGAATTACTCCACAAAAACAGAACATGGGACCTTGTGAAACTTCCTAAAAGTAAAAAGGCTGTTCGTTGTAAATGGGTGTTTAAAAAGAAAGAAGGGACTCCAGGAGTTGAAGAACCCAGATATAAAGCAAGGCTTGTTGCAAAGGGTTACAGTCAAATTCCAGGAGTGGACTTCACAGATGTGTTCTCTCCAGTTGCTAAGCATAGTTCGATTCGAGCTTTGCTTGGTATTGTGGCCATGCATGATTTGGAGCTTGAGTAGTTAGATGTAAAAACTGCATTTCTGCATGGAGAACTTGAGGAGGATATTTACATGCAACAATCAGAGGGTTTTATAGTCTCAGAAAAAGAGGACTATGTTTGCTTGCTGAAAAAGTCCCTTTACGATTTGAAACAGTAACCAAGACAGTGGTACAAGAGGTTTGATTCCTTTATGACTTCTCATGATTTCAAAAGAAGTAGTTTTGACAGTTGTGTTTACTTTAAGAAAAACAGTGATGGTTCTTTTGTGTATCTACTTCTTTATGTTGATGACATGTTGATAGCAGCAAAAGATAAAGGAGAGATAAGAAATGTCAAAACCCAACTAAGTAAAGAATTTGAGATGAAAGATTTAGGACCAGCAAAGAAGATACTTGGAATGGAGATTCTCAGAAATAGAAAAACAAGTAAATTGTACATAAGTCAGAAGGGGTACATTGAGAAAGTTCTTTGCAGGTTCAATATGCGGAGTGCTAAGCCTGTTAGTACTCCTTTAGCAGCCCATTTCAGACTTTCATCAGTTTTGTCTCCACAATCAGATGATGAGATTGAGTACATGTCACATGTTCCATACTCTAGTGTAGTGAGATCTCTCATGTATGCTATGGTTTGTTCACGTCCAGATTTATCATATGCAGTTAGTGCAGTTAGCAGATGCATGGCGAATCTCGGTAAAGAACACTAGAAAGCAGTTCAGTGGATTCTAAGATACTTACGAGGTACTACTGATGTTTGCTTACAGTTTGGAAGAACTAGAGATGGAGTCATAGGGTATGTTGATGCTGATTTTGCTAGAGACCTTGATAAAAGAAGATCTCTCATAGGTTCTGTCTTTACAATCGGAGGTTGTGCAATCAGTTGGAAAGCCACTTTGCAGTCTACAGTTGCTTTGTCTACCACTGAAGCTGAGTACATGGCGATTACTGAGGCTTGTAAAGAAGCTATTTGGTTGAAGGGACTCTTTAGTGAACTCAATGAAGACCTTCAAATCTGCACAGTATTTTGTGACAGTCAGAGTGCCATCTTTCTTACAAAAGATCAAATGTTTCATGAGAGAACAAAACAAATTGATGTTCGGTATCATTTTGTTCGTGATATTATTGCTCGCGGTGATATTGTTGTGAGCAAAATTAGTACTCATGAAAATCCTGCAGATATGATGACTAAGTCACTTCCTATAACCAAGTTTGAGCATTGCTTAGACTTGGTTGGTGTTCATTGTTGAAGTTAAACCCTTAAGGGGTTTTATGGAAGAGGTGGAGAACTTGTTTATTGAAAGTTCGCGATGAAGAATTTGTTCATTGAGAATTTGTGTCAAGGTGGAGATTGTTAGAATTAAGTGACCCAAATTCTTATTTAAATAAAATACGATGGAAAATAAAATAAAAATAAAATCCATATAGAACTAGACTTCTTTTATTTTATTTTAGAATAAGGTTTTTAAACCTTATTAAACTTCATCCATTTTATATTGATTAGGATAAGGTGTTTCAATCCTACTAGAATATGGCTTTACAAGCCTATAAATAGACATAATCTATTCCTCTTGTATCGGATTCAAATTTTTTGACATAGTGAATTTTCTTCTCCTCTGCCCGTGGTTTTTTCCCGAAAGGGTTTCCACGTAAAATTTGTGTGTTCTTTATTTTATTTATTTTTTTTACATTTATATTTCAATAATTGAAAAAAAAACGAAGTTAAGATGATGTTAAGCTTGATATTGAATAGTTAGTATGTGGAACTAAATGAACAATGAAGTTAGTAGAATATGAAAGAGTAGTAGTATTTAATAGTATTAAAAAAAATACATGTTTTGCAATTCAGAAATGTTACAAACACAACAGAATCTGAAAGCTATGTTTAATAAAGTGTACATATATCCATTATAATGCAAACAAAATATCATTGAAAGTGGATATTACAATTTCCTCGACTAAGTAGAATGAGTTGAGAAACTGGAATTAGTTGTGGACTTAGTTTCTAGTTTTTTCAATGTAAAGTGTAAAGGTTGTCTACTTGTGATTGTAGTTTTAATGTAACGGTGGGAACAAATCATAATAGCACTAAGTAAAGGTAATATCGTGATTTATTAAAATTAATTGTTGATTAGGTTTTAATTTAATTGGTATGAGTATTGTTATTAATATAAGAATACATCGGATCAAGTGTATTAAAATGCATTATCCTCTCATTTATGTTTTTTAGGTTGAGGTAATTGTATATTTGTGAATCACAAATAATTATATTATTTAGAATAACTTAAGTTAGGATATTCTAAAAAATTCTAGACACCAATAAAATAGTGTCACAACATCCAATTTTAAAGACATACAAATATTTTTATACATTCATCTATATTTGATTATTTTTTCTAATTTATTTTAAATTTAATTAAATTACATTAAAATAATTAAAATTTTGAGAAAAAAAATGATGGAACCTGAAAAAACCCATAAGAAAAAAATTGAAAAACTTGAAATAAATAATTAAAAAATAAAAGAAGAGACAAAAGAAAAAAATGAAAATAAAGAAAAAAATTGAAACAAACAATTAAAAATAAAGAAAAAACCTAAAAAAACGTTAGTAGGAAATTGAAAAATTATAGCCACAATTAATTGTATTATCAAATTATGTTATTCGATTAAAAGTTAAAAATGAAATAGGAAATAATTTAAAATGGAAAAAAACCGACTGCCTAAAAACTAATTTTTTTTAAAAAAAATTTGGTTGAAAAAAATATATTAAATTTTGGAAGAAAAACTAGGAATGATTAAAAAATTGTAAAAGGAGAAAAGATTTTGTTTATTATTTAAAAATATGAATTATTTTAAGTAATTTAATTAAAGTTAAATTAAGTCAAAAAAAATAATAAATGTGGTAATATTTTAATGGTGCTTAAAAATTATACTTTTTAGGATGATCTTAAAATAAGTTATTGACATATTATTTTATCTAATCAATGTTAATTTCTTAAATTTATTGATTTTTTATATTAGTAATATTTCAAATTAAATATATGTTATATTTAAATTTGAGATAATTCTCAAAACTATACATGAATTATGGTTTAATGTGCAATTGTATACATGAACTTTAATTTTGTGCAATTGTATACATGAAATTTTGATTTGATTAAATTCTTGTAAATTATTAACACAATTATTGATATAACATCATTCTATGTTATATATTGCATATATAAATAATTATATTTACTAATATAAAAATAAATTAATGTATTTATTTATTTAAATGTGCATGTTTAAATCAAAATTAAAGTTTCAAGTATACATTTGAACTATAATTAGAATTTCATATATATAATTGTACTAAATTAAAATTTATGTATGTAATTACACATTAAATTAAAATTTATTTATAATTTTAAAATTTACCCTTTAATTAAGAAATTTATTCCTTAGGATTGGTAATTGACTTTAAAATCAGTATTTTTTCCTTTACTAAATAAAGCAATGAATAGATTTTTACCAAAATAATCATATATATATATAAACAATTTGATGGGAATAATTCTAAGTTAGAATTATTGAATATATAATTACATGTGTTTGATTTTTAAGCTGACAAATGATAGAAATGTAGTGTGGTATAAAGTAAGGTGAGTAAAATTTGATTTGACTCGAAAAAATTAAAAATAATTCGAATTTTGAGTTAAACAAATTAAATTATTCGAGTTATTCAAGTTATTTAAGTTAAGTTTAATTTTTTTTTCCAAATTTTGAGTTTGAATCGATTTTAATTTTTGAATTCAAATAACTCGAATAACTCGAATAAACCGAATATTAAACTATAATATATTTACACTTTTATCATAAATTTTCAAAGCTTTTTACTTTTCCCTCAATACTTTACTCCCTCCTACTTTCCCTCCAAAACTTTTATTCCCCTCCCATCCTACCTCCATCTACTCCAAATTCATTTTATCCCAATTTTTTTAAATATTTTTTCTCATTTACTTTCCCCTCAAAATTGTATTCCCCCAACCCTCAAAATTTTTTATTTTCTCCCTAAACTTTTACTTTTCACCCTTTACCCCAAATAAAAAATCATCCAAAAAAATTTTCTAAACCTAAATAGTAATAATTTTATTTATATCTACTATTTATATTATTCAATTAAATTTCACATTTTGTACTATTTATATTATTGAATTATTTACTCATATTAAATCTTTATAAATTTCTATTAAAATTGAATTATTAATGATGTCATAAAATATTTGTTTTAAAATTTTATATTGGTATCAATTTCATATTTTATTTTTAAGACAACTTTTATTAAAGAATCACATTTTTTATATTTAATATATTTTTTAATTTTAATATATAAAATGAAAAAAATTAGAAGATAATTGAAGCAATTAAGCAAATAAAGAAGTTAATCCATATATAAAAGATTAATAAATAAATTATGAAGAGATAAAAGTTAATAACAAAATTGATTACAGTGGACAAATTTGATTGCGGTGTGTGACAATAGTTATAACGACCAAAATCATTTTTTTTAATTTAACTCTATCAAAGATATTCGATGCGAATTCTTTTTCATTCGACTCGATTCAAAAAAATTTCAAATCGAGTTAGGATAATAAAATAGGATTTGTAAACTCGATTAACTCAAAATTTTTTTATTCAATTCAATTTAATCGAATGCTCACCCTAATACAAAGTATCAGTTTCCTAAAATGCTTCTTCAATTTTTCAAGTATATATATGATATTTTATTTATGAACGAAAATTATGGGGTTAAATTCGTTTCAAGATAAAAAATTGAACTTTTCTTGAATCACGCTGTACTTGACGTCTAATTAAATTATGATCATGATCACAAGTTCCCTAGTAAGAGGGAAAAGAACAAAATTAATAGTTTGAATAAAAATGAAAATCTTTGTGACATGTGAGAGCATCATGCGGCTCACATGTTAAAAGTTGAAGGTTCCAAATGATTGTCAATTATTATAATTAGTAAATCTGGTTGGAGCTTATTACTGTTAGCAGTAAACTTTAAAATTTCCTCACAAATTTCAAGATATCACCTTGCCATCCATCTACTTTTGATTCAGTATATGTTATTCCTGATTAGAGCCATGAGTAACTTGTCTAATTCCGAAGTTCCTTTGCTAAATAAAAATATTAGATCTGGAAAAATTAAATTAAATAATTATCTAGTTTGTGTTTGGGATTTGAATTCGTAAATTCCTTAAGGCATAGTATTCAACTTCCAAACTAATCCAACCTTCGACAAATATAATTAGAAATTTATTGTGATGGATCATTTCCTTTACTTCTTATAGTTAAATGAAATAAAAATTATAAATATTTTTTATTAATTTTAATAATCCAAACAAAATAAACCTATCTTATTTCTTTGGCCATTTTATAAAAAAAAAACTTAAAATATCTTAAAAAGTAAAGTAAAGGCAAGATCTCCCCTTTTATTTATTTTCAGACCCCTAAGAATTTGACTCATCTTTTATTTCATCATCCTTGTTTTAGCTTGAATCACCTCATTCCTTCTTCAACATTGGAGTTCATGGATCGAATATAAAGTCTGGAAATTCAGGCACAAAAACAAACGGGTTGTGAAATATTTTCTTAAAAGCATCTATAATTGAGTCATCTTGTATTTTTTAGTATCTCCAATAAGCTTGCTGCTGCCACTGCATATGTTGTAATAAATCCATCAACTTTAATAGCTTATCTATAAGATTTGGGCTAGGCGAATAAGTTCTAAACGTTGGGGTAGCCACGTTAGGTTTGAAAACTGATTTAGTCCTGTAACAGTCTGGTTTAGAACTTAGTCGGAATAGTGGTTTCGTGTAACACCCATTACCCGAGTTCGACACTGGAATAGGAATACGAGGTGTTACCAGACTTAAACACATACAATCATACATTTCCTAGTTATGAAATTTCATCCCAATTTAAACTTTTCACAATACCTTAATATCCCTACTATGGGCCTGTGAGGCCCCGAGCACACTTTGGAAATTGATTTGGGACTAATCTGTGCATTCTAGAAAACTTTGTAAAATTTCAAGCGGATAAGGGCACACGCCCGTGTGGAAGGACAACACGCCCGTGTGCTGTCTTAACATGTGCATGTTGAAGGCCTGTATGGCTCACACGACCTGAACATATCGGGACACGCCCGTGTCCCTAGCCCTTGCGAATTTATTTTTAGATTCAAATCTACAGGGGTTTCAAATGGCTTGGCACACGCCTGTGCCCATGACTCGTGTCTCCCACACGGCCATGACACGTCCGTGCCTCAGCCCGTGTGTAAAAACCTTGACATTCTATTTCTGAAGTCAGCAACCCCTTAAGGGCACACGGCCAAGGCACACACCCATCTGTTAGGCCGTGTCCTCCACACGGATGAGACACACAGTCGTTTCTTTGCCCGTGTATTTACTACCATGCATGCTGACTTGTAAAATTTAGGTGCAGGGGGCACATGGCCGGACTACAGGCCCATAGGGCAAATCGTGTGTCACACACAGCCTAGACACACACCCGTGTGTCTGCCTGTATGGACAAAAATAAGGCTATTTACCAAGCCTTTTTGCCACCCCTACTTGCACCAACCTTGTAACACCCCTTACCCATGTACGATGCTGGAACAGGGTATGAGGTATTACCGAACTTAAACATACACATTCATGCAAAAATTGGGCCATAAAATCTCTTTTAATTCAAAACCTTTCAAACACATGCATGTCATCCCTTATTTGGGTCTACGAAGCCCAAAACATTCGTCGGAATCGATTCGGGACTAAACCGAGAACTTTGTGAAGTTTTAGGAAAACTTAGAAAATTTTCCCATGAAACAGGGTCACATGTAACAGCCCGATTTTAGATCTTCATCGAAACAGTGGTTTTGGGACAACGAATCCGAGTAAAAAAAATATTTAAATATTATTTTTCATGTTTATTATATGTGAATCTGCATGAGTGAAAGTTTCGTATGAAAATTTGATTGTTTGTGTGCTTAATTTAATAAAAGGACTTAATCACGTAAGTTGAAAACTTGATAGGTAAAAGCATAAGGGGCCAAATTGTTAATGGCTTTGTAAGTTGAGTCATTTAAGTGGCATTTTGACCATATTTAATTATATGGACGGTAGTGGTCATGTTTTATAATGTTTAAATATTTGTTATTAAAGGTTATTAAAGTAATTTAATAAAACATTATAAGTTATAATATAATAAAACATAAAAAGAAAATATGCATAGTTCATATTATTTGACCGAATCTAATAAAAGAAAAGAAAAAGATAAAGCTCATGATATTTAGCCATTGTTGATCCAAATTCAAGGTTAGTTTGGTTTCGATTTTTGATAATTTTTACGTTTTTGAAACCGTTGCTTTGAATACTATCTGACTTATGCTCGAATTTCTGATTTTGGTGAATATTTTGCGTTATGCCATTGATGAATATTTGTGTTTTGTGATGTTTGATGATAAATTATGAAAGATATGTTTTGGATTAATATGTTTTGTATTGGAGTTTTTGATGATTTTGAGTAATTAGGACTAAATTGTAAAAATAATAAATTGATGGACTAAAATGTGAAATAGATGAAATATATGGACTAGTATGAGTATAAGGAAGATTCGGCCCAACTATGTTGTTGTGAGATTTTGTGTATTTTGTGTTTTATGCAATTAATACTAATTTGTAAAAGTATGAAATATTAGGGGTAAATTGTAATTTTCCCATTTATGTGTTGTTGGATTAAATTGAATGAAATTGTGTTTGAACGAGATTAATTTGATATTTTATAGATCAAGAACAAAAAAAATCAGACTTGGATCGGGGAAAAGAAAAAATAATCGAATAGTCGATTTACATTGTTCGTCGATATCTGAGGTAAGTCTTTAAGCAATTAAACATCATTTGTCTTGAATGTAACTTAGTTTAAAATCCTGATTGGGAATTTATAGATTTATAAAAGATCTAGCCGAATGTGTTTAAGCATAGAAATATTGTATTTGAGTTTAATTCAACTGAGTTATAACATTTGAAAGTCCGTGTGAACTATATGGAATATTTGGAGTTTTTGTTGTAACAGTCCAGTTTTGACCCTAGTCGAAATAGTAGTTTCGGGACCACAAATCCGAGTCTGAAAAATATTTTAATATTATTTTCTGTGTCTGTGATATGTGAATTTATATCTGCTAAGTTTTTGTAATTTAATTTGTCTATTTTTGTGCTCGATTTTCAATAAAGGACTTATTCGCGTAAAATGCAAAAGTTGCATGCTAATTGTTAAAGTGCCTATTTGGACTTGGCTTTTAAAATAAGGGTCCTTGCATGTCAAATTTACCATTTCTATTGGATGAAATTTTTATTTGTTAATTAAAGGGCAAAATTGGAAAAAAATGGCTTATAATGTGTAATAAAATAAAACAAACATATTTTATCCATTTTTTTGAGTGTTCATCCACCGAAAATAGGAGAGAAAAACCTAAGTTGATGAGCTTTAAGTTTCGGCACTCATTTTGGCTTGATTAAGGTATGAATTTTCGTCTGTTTTTGATAATTTCTACGTTTCTGTGATAGTTGCTTCGTGTTCTTCAAAGCCCACATCTGAATTTCTATTTCTGTTAAAGATTTCATGAAATTCCATTATTGATATCATGAGTTTTGTGATGTTCTTGGATGAATTATGAAGGCTTGGTAGATAATTTATAAGTATTATTTTTGAATTTTTTATGAAATAAAGTTAAATGGGCTAAATTTTGAAAAATGAGTTTTGAGGGACTAAATTGTAAATTAAATGTGTTATTTGGACTTGTATGGAGGCCATGTATATTCGCTCAAGCTATAGTCTTGGTGAATTTTACATATTTGTGATTTTGTGAAAAATGGACTAAATTGTTAAAGTGTGAAAATATAAAGGCTATAATGTAAAGTGCCCTAAATATGTGTTCGTGGATTATTTTGAATGAAATGAATGATTGAATGGTTGAATTTGAATTGTATTAGATCAAGAATAAAGAAAATCAGATTTAGATCGAGGGAAATCTAAAGTAATTGAATAGTTGGCTCGGTTCGTCTAAAATTCGTACGAGGTAAGTCAAATTACACTTATGTATTAAGTTGATTTAAATTATGCGTATATAAACTGTGATATGCATTGGACGGCCTTGAGAGCCTGATGAATAAACTATGATAATATGCTGGTGTATGAGAAGCTTTTTATGTTCTTGAAAGAACGTTGACATTGATCTGTGATATTGTGTAAGACCGTGTCTGGGACACAGGCCTCGATTTGAGATTTTGGGTAAGACCTTATCTAGAACAGAGGCTTCAATACTGAATTACATGTAAGACCACGTCTGGGACGTTGGCATTGTACCTATCTTTGAATATCTATTCCGTTTTTGAATTGTCTGATGATAAAGTATGAGATATGGAAATAAACATATGGAATGTATAATTTACACAGGTATGTTTGTATCGTACTAGATTTCTGAATAGAAAATACTATGTTTCTGTGAAATAAGGAAATATTCTATGAGACGATTTTGAATTATGGCCATTAACTGTTACTTATATGCTATATTAGCTGTGTAATTGTATTTGACTTACTAAGCTTTTTGTAGCTTACTCTGTGTACTTACTGTCTGTTTTACAGTTATCGTAGCTACTAAAGGCTTGGAGATAGTCGAGGATTGTCACCACACTATCGATCTCATTTTGGTACTTTTGAAAGTGTAAATATTTTAAAGTATGGCATGTATAGGCAAGAATATCCATGTATTAAGTTTTGAATTGAAAATATGTTAAGCCATGAGAGTTGGCTAGAAAATGGTATGTTTGTGTTAAGATTTGGCATGGTTTTGAATGGGTTGTTGAATGATGACGATATAGCTGTAATGAAGCATGTTTTGAGTATGAAATTGGTTGAAAATTTGTTGTATGAATGTTGCTTAGCATTACTTGTAGGATTGACTCTTAAACGAGTGGCAAATTGGCTTAAATCAAGCCTGCATTATGCCACACGGTCAGAGGCCACGGGCGTGCCTGGTGGCCATGTTAGTTTGGCAGTAACCTCTTAAAATTTGCACGGTTAGGGAACACAAGCGTGCCTTATGGCCGTGGGCTTAAGTCAATAGCTAGCTATGTATCACACGGTCATTGCACACGGTCGTGTCTATTGGCCGTGTGAAAAAGTCAGTATAGGACCTCTTTTTGGCACTGTTGGATCAAATAGGCGTGGCTTATGCCCGTGTAAGTCACACGGCCTAGTCACATGGGCGTGTGGCTTTGACAGCTTTGAAATATTTGATTAAGTTCTGAAAATTCTAAATGAGTTCGGTTTAATCCCGATCTTTCCTAAATGTATGTTTTAAGTCTCGTAGACTATATTAAAGGTTGAATTGTGAATGAATATCTATGTATTGATATTATATGATATCAGTGATTCTGTATTGTTCTGTAATGTTCTGTCTGTCTGGTGACGCCCCTTACCTATTACAGTGACAGTTACGGGATAGGGGTGTTACATTTGTTATATGAATTGTGTATGAAACAACTTTATAATAGTGATATTCAGGCTTTGAGCCTAGCAAGCTTTGTGCTGGTGAATTTGATCGGGCTTTATGCCTAGCAGGCTTATTGCCGGTGAATAAAATCAGACTTTGTTGTGCCGGTATGTGATTCAGGCTTATGCCTAGCAGGTTTTATGCCAGTGATTTATTTTAAGCCTATGCTTATAAGACTTCATTTTAAGGTGGTAATTTAGTAAGTAAACTGAGCTAAATGACCATGTACATTCGGCCATATATGTATGTACATATGTGATGTTATCTTTGATCTTGTATATTCAACCACATAGGTATGTACATATGTGATATTATGTTTGATCTTGTATGTTCGGCCATATAGGTATGTACATATGTGATGTTATATTTGATCTTATGTATTCGGCTAAATGAGTGATGTTGGTACATGAAGTTAAACTTTGTTTTGTGAGCTTGTGTAAATGTGTGGAAGTATATTTGAATGTATAATGATATTTTGGATGAAAATTTGAAAAATGTTAACCTTATAAGTATTCTGCTAAAGTGATAGTTATGTTAAACATGTGTGGTTATGGATTGAATAAGTTGAAATTAAATAAAACATTGATATAGTAAATTAGTTTAGTTTAAATTTTAATGAGTTGAATATATTATTGAGTTGATATTTGCTTATGACTTACTAAGCTATAAAAGCTTACTCTGTGTATATGTGCATTTCTATTTTATAGATTTTGGATTTGAGTTACGAGCTCGGGGATCATCATCCAAGTCTATCGCACAATCGACTGTCTTTGGTATTTTAATAAGCGAACTTTTGAACCTATGGCATGTATAGGCTAGATTATGTTTTGGAATATTGTAATTTGGTACGTGTTTTAATGGGAGCCATGCGAAAATGGCTTAATTTCTATGCTTGAGTTTAGTGTTGGTTAAATTATAGTTTAAGTCTATTTTGATTATCATGCCGTGTGCCATAGTTGATTATAAGTTGTGTTATGTGCTTGTATTCGGAGGTGGTATGGATGAATTGGCTATGTTATATATGTTTAATCTTGGCCTGAGTTTGTATCGAAAGTGCATCCAAATTGTATGATGTTTATGAAGCTTGTTATGTGATTCAGCCATATGGTATTTAATGGTTGTTAATTGAGCTAAAGTAGATTATGTGTTAGTTAGGTAAAAATCAAGACTTATGCATAGTGCGTATTTGATGTATACTAATGGACTAATTTAATGATATGAATGACACTTGATTTATTTGTTATTATAAATAAAACATATTGGGACTTAGATTCATATGAGGGAATTTAAATCGATGAAAAAGGACATGTGTACCTTGTTATTTATTCATGATATGTTAGTTGAGTTCTTATTAGTTATTACATATATTTATGTGTGCTTATATTGTGGTTGGCATGTACATGTGTATGACTATACAAGATTATTAGTTACTTGTAAGTTTACTAATAGGTGAAAAATAACTAAGTTAGACGAATAGATAGGAAAATAATAATAAAAAAATGGGTTTGATTTTCAATTAATGAAATTGCTCATCTGTTATATGTTCTATATATATATACTCAAATTTTTAATTTGTTTGATATATGCTGAATTATGTTTTAATTATGTTATCAAATGAATGATATGAAGTTTAAGAATTGATATTTAAAAATGATATGAGTATTGATGTGGTTATATTACTGAATTGTAAAATGTAATGCATATTGGTATGAACTGTGATATGATCGGTATCGCCTCATAACCCTTATCCGGCGAAGGATACGGGTTAGGAGTGTTACATTTGATTGGTATCAGAGCTACAGTTTAGTCGATTCTAGGATTAATGTAGCGTATGTGAGTCTAGCTATACATGTTATAATATATACTGTGATAGTGTGATGACTTTTGACATTTAAAATGTGTTTTCGTATTGTAAATGGACCCCGACAGAGTTGTAGCTGATGATGTCGAGAGTGTAGCGCCTGCTCCCGCGCATGGGACAGTGCCAGTTGAATCTCGGCCGATCTCGAGTAGCCATGAAGGGAAGGCTAAAAAAGCCTTCTATCAAATGATGAATGATTGGTTTACTCAATATATTTGAAATAACCCGGCTACATAACAACCTTCACCCCGAATAATCCATCTCAGATACCTGTGATACCTCCGATGATTGATCCGATGAGATTTAACAAGCCTTCTGTTAATAAAATTACAAAACACAGGGTTAAAGAATTCAGAGCTATTGATGATGATGATGCTGAGCGAGCTGAATTCTGGCTTGATAATACTATCCGTGTGTTTGATGAGTTATCTTGTACCCCAAATGAGTGCTTAAAATGTGCTATATCCTTGCTACGAGACACCGCATACCACTGGTGGAATACACTAGTATTGGTAGTTTCGAAAGAGCGAGTGACCTGAGAATTCTTTTAGATTGAGTTCCGTAAGAAAATACACCAGACAAATATTTATCGATCAGAAACGCAAGGAATTTCTAGAATTAAAAAAGGGTCGTATGGCTGTGACAGAATATGAGTGGAAATTCATGAGACTTAGTCAATATGCCCGTGAATGTGTTTCAACTGAAGCTATCACGTGTAAAAGATTCGAATACGGTTTGAATGAAGAAAATAAATTGCTGGTTAGTATACTTGAAATCAAAGGGCTCATGGTACTTGTAGAGCGAGCTTGCAAAGCTAAAGAGCTTGGGAAATAGAAAAGAAAAGCTAATTTTGAAGCTAGAGATTCCCCTAAAAGATCATCGGGTAAGACTTTTCACTCAGCATTGAAGAAGTTCAAAGATGATTCCAGTCGATCTAGAGATACTGCGGGCTTTTCTAGATGAGACCGAGACCAACCCCCTGTGAGTTCACTTGCTACTTCGATAGCTAGTGTTGGCAATGTTTGACAGAACAGAGTTGAGTGCAAGCATTGTGGTAAATGGCATTCAGGAGATTGCCTGATGTTAGTCGAGCAAAACACTGTTTAGAATGCAAGACCGAGTAATTTTTCAGTGTCAGGTAGACCACCCAGGCATTCGGGTAATGTAGGTGGTAGTCAGAGAGGAACGAAAGATACAGCAGTTCGATCTGAGGCTCGTGCACCTGCTAGAGCATATGCTATACGCGCTCGTGAGGACGCTTCTTCCCCAGATGTTATTACTGGTACTTTCACTCTTTATGATAGATTTGAGATCGGGTTATTATCAGTTACGAGTCAGAGACTCTGATGTGCCAAAAACTGCCTTTCGAATGAGGTACGGACACTGTGAGTTTTTGGTTATGCCGTTCGGACTTACTAATGCACCTACTATTTTTATGAATTTGATGAATCGGATCTTCAGACAGTATTTAGATCGATTTGTGGTTGTGTTCATTGATGATATATTGATTTACTCCCGTAATGAAACCGAACATACCGAGCATTTGAGACTTGTGTTACAGAATTTGTGAGAAAAATAGTTGTATGCGAAGTTTAGTAAATGTGAGTTTTGGTTGCATGAAGTTAGCTTTCTGGGACATGTTGTTTTAGCATCAGGTATTCGGGTTGATCCAAGTAAAATTTTAGCAATACTTGACTGTAAACCTCCGAAAAACATTTCTAAAGTCCGAAGTTTTCTGGGAGTTGCTAGTTATTATAGACGATTTGTGAAAGGGTTCTCTATGATTGCAACCCCGATGACGAAGCTATTACAGAAAGATGTTAAATTTGAATGGTCAGAAAAGTGCTAGAAAAGTTTTGATCAGTTGAAAGCCCTTTTAATCGAAGCTCCAGTGCTAGTTCAGCCAGAACCTGTAAAGAATTTGTTATCTATAGTGATGCATCTTTGAATGGTTTGGGTTGTGTACTGATGCAGGAAGGCAAAGTTATAGCCTATGCCTCGAGACAGTTAAAACCACATGAAAAGAACTATCCGAGACATGACCTAGAGTTGGCAGGTATTGTATTTGCGTTGAAAATTTGGTGTCACTATTTGTTTAGTGAAAAATGTCATGTTTATTCTGATCACAAGATCCTGAAGTACTTGATGAGTCAAAAAGATCAGAATTTGAGACAATGCTGATGGTTAGAATTGTTAAAAGACTATGAACTTGTGATTGACTATCACTCGGGAAAGGCTAATGTTGTTGCTGATGCTCTAAGTCAAAAATCTCTGTTTGTTTTGCATGCAATGAATGCACATATGGTTATGTCAGATGATGGTGCGATAATAGCTGAGTTAAAAGCAAGACCGTTATTTATTCAACAGATTTGCAAAGCTCAGAAATTTGATAATGATTTGATAGCAAAATGAGCTCAATATGATTCGAACGTTGATTTAGAAATTCAAGTGGATGTTGAGGGATATTTGTAGCTCAGAAACCGAATATGTATTCCAAGAAATACAGAGTTGATTCAGATGATTTTGAACGAAGCTCATAACAGTCAGCTATTTGTTCACCCAGGTAGTACGAAGATGTATAATGATCTGAAACAGCACTATTGGTGGCAAGGTATGAAACAAGACATTTCTGACTTTGTATCGAAATGTTTAGTTTGTCAGCAAGTAAAAGCCGAGCATCAGGTACCTTCTGGATTGCTACAACCGATCATGATACCTGAATGGAAATAGGACAGAATCACGATGGATTTTGTATCCGGTTTACTGATGACACCGAGCAAGAAAGATGCGATTTGGGTTATTGTGGATAGATTGACTAAATTGGCTCACTTTGTTCCAGTTCATACAGATTATTCGCTCGATAAACTTGCTGAGTTATATGTTTCCCAGATTGTGAGACTACAAAGAGTACCTATTTCTATTGTGTCAAATAGAGATCCAAGATTTAGATCGCGGTTTTGGAAGAAATTGCAAGATGCATTAGGTACTAAACTGCATTTTAGCACTGCTTTTCATCCCCAGACAGATGGTCAGTTCGAGCGAATCATTCAGATACTTGAGGATATGTTGAGATGTTGCATTCTCGAGTTTGAAGGTACGCGGGAATGATACCTATCTCTGATTGAATTTGCATACAACAATAGTTTTCAATCTAGTATCAAAATGGCACCTTACGAGGCTTTATACTACCGTAAATGTCGTACACCATTGTATTGGACTGAGCTCAGTGAAAACAAGATACACGGGGTTGATTTGGTCAGAGAAACTAAACAGAAAGTGAAAATAATCCGTGAAAGTCTAAAAGCAGCATCAGATTGTCAGAGATCATACGCGTACTTGAAACGAAAAGATATAGAGTTTCAGATCGGGGATAAAGCATTTTTGAAAGTCTCACCGTGGAAGAAAATACTCAAATTTTGTCGTAAAAGCAAATTGAGTCCGAGATTTATTGGGCCATATAAGATTATCGAACGAATTGGACCAATTGCGTATAGATTGTTGTTGCCTCCTGAATTAGAAAAGATCCGTCATGTATTCCATGTCTCGATGCTTCGTAGATATCGATCCGATCTTTCACACTTGATTAGTCCGACCGAAGTTTAGATTAAGCCCTATATGCCGTACGAGGAAGAACCGATTCGTATTCTGGCTCGTGAGATTAAAGATTTGCGAAATAAGAAAATTCTGTTGGTTAAAGAACTGTGGAATAAACACGGTGTTGAGGAAGCAACGTGGGAATCAGAAGTTGCAATGCGAGAACGTTATCCAAACCTATTCACGGGTAAGATTTTCAGGGACGAAAATCCCTAAGGGGGGAGAGTTGTAATAGCCCGATTTTAGACCTTAATCGGAACGGTGATTTTGGGACCACGAATTCGAGTCAAAAAATATTTAAATATTATTTTTTGTGTTTATTATATGTGAATTTTCATGAGTGAAAGTTTCGTATGAAAAATTGATTGTTTGTGTGCTTAATTTAATAAAAAGACTTAATCGCGTAAGTTGAAAACTTGATAGTTAAAAGCATAAGGGGCCAAATTGTTAATGGCTTTGTAAGTTGAGGCATTTAAGTGGAAATTTGACCATATTTAATTCTATGGACGGTAGTGGCTATGTTTTATAATGGTTAAATATTTGTTATTAAAGGATATTAAAGTAATTTAACAAAACATTATAAGTTATAATATAAAAAAAACATAAAAGGAAAACATGCATATTTCATATTATTTGACTGAACCTAATAAAAGAAAAGAAAAAGAGAAAGCTCATGATATTCAGCCATTGTTAATCCAAATTCAAGGTTAGTTTGGTTTTGGTTTTTGATAATTTTTATGTTTTTGAGATCGTTGATTCGAATACTATCCGACCCATGCTCAAATTTTTGATTTTGGTGAATATCTTGAGTTATGTCATTGATGAATATTTTGTGTTTTGTGATGTTTGATGATAAATTATGAAAGATATGTTTTGGATTAATATGTTTTGTATTGGATTTTTTAATGATTTTTAGTAATTAAGACTAAATTGTAAAAATAATAAATTGAAGGACTAAAATGTGAAATAGATGAAATATATGGACTAGTATGAGTATAAGGAAGATTCGGCCCAACTATGTTGTTGTGATATTTTGTGCATTTTGTGTTTTATGCAATTAGGACTAATTTGTAAAAGTATAAAATATTGGGGTAAAATGGTAATTTGTCCATTTATGTGTTGATGGATTAAATTGAATGAAATTGTGTTTGAATGAGATTAATTTGAAATTGTATAGATCAAGAACAAAAGAAATCGAACTTGGATCGGGGAAAAGAAAAAATAATCGAATAGTCAATTTACATTGTTCGTCAATATTCGAGGTAAGTCTTTAAGCAATTAAACATTGTTTATCTTGAATGTAACTTTGTTTAAAATGCTGATTGAGAATTTATAGATTTATAAAAGAGGTAGCCGAATGTGTTTAAGCGTAAAAATATTGTATTTGAGTTTAATTCGACTGAGTTATAACATTTGAAAGTCCGTATGAACTATATGGAATATCTGGAGTTTTTGTTATATGAATTGTGTATGAGACAACTTTATAATAGTGATATTCGAGCTTTGAGCCTAGCAAGCCTTGTGCTGGTGAATTTGATCGGGCTTTATGCCTAGCAGGCTTATTGCCGGTGAATAAAATCAGACTTTGTTGTGCCCGTGTTTGATACAGGCTTATGCCTAGCAAGTTTTATGCCAGTGATTTATTTTAAGCCTATGCTTATAAGACTTCATGTTGAGGTGGTAATTTAGTGAGTAAACTGCGCTAAATGACCATGTATATTCGGCCACATAGGTATGTACATATGTGATGTTATATTTGATCTTGTATATTCGGCCACATAGGTATGGACATATGTGATGTTATGTTTGATCTTGTATATTCGGCCATATAGGTATGTACATATGTGATGTTATATTTGATCTTGTGTATTCGGCAAAATGAGTGATATTGGTATATGAAGTTAAACTTTGTTTTGTGAGCTTGTGTAAATGTGTGGAAGTATATTTGAATGTATAATGATATTTGGCTTTGAAAGTTGAATGAAAATTTGAAAAATGTTAACCTTACAAGTATTCGGCCAAAGTGATAGTTATGTTAAACATGTGTGGTTATGGATTGAATAAGTTGAAATTAAATAAAACATTGATATAGTAAATTAGTTTAGTTTAAATTTTAAGGAGTTGAATATATTATTGAGTTGATATTTTCTTATGACTTACTAAGCTATAAAAGCTTGCTCTGTGTATATGTGCGTTTCTATTTTATAGATTTTGGATTCGAGTTACGAGCTCGGGGATCGTCAGCAAAGTCTATCACACTATCGATTGTCTTCGATATTTTAATAACCAAACTTTTGAACCTATGGCATGTAGAGGCTAGATTATGTTTTGGAATATTGTATTTTGGTATGTGTTTTAATGGGAGCCATGCAAAAATGGCTTAATTTCTATGCTTGAGTTCGGTGTTGGTTAAATTATAGTTTAAGTTAATTTTGATTATCATGCTGTGTGACATGGTTGATTATAAGTTTTGTTATGTGCTTGTATTTGGAGGTGGTATGGATGAATTGGCTATGTTATATACGTTTAATCCTGGCCTGAATTTATGTCGAAAGTGTATCCAAATTGTATTATGTTTATGAAGCTTGTTATGTGATTAGGCCATATGGTATTTAATGGTTGTTAATTAAGCTAAATTAGATCATGTGTTAGTTAGGTAAAAATCAGGACTTATGCATGGTGCGTATTTGATGTATACTTATGGACTAATTTAATGATATGAATGACACTTGATTTATTTGTTATTATAAATAAAACATATTGGGACTTAGATTCATATAAGGGAATTTAAATCGATGAAAAAGGACATGTGTACCTTGGTATTTGTTCATGATATGTTAGTTGAGTTCTTTTTAGTTATTACATATATTTATTTGTGCTTATATTGTGGTTGGTATATACATGTGTGTGACTATACAAGATTGTTAGTTACTTGTAAGTTTACTAATAGGTGGAAAAGAACTAAGTTAGCCGAATAGATAAGGAAAATAAAAAAAAAATGGGTTTGATATTCAATTGATGATCTGTTATATGTTCTATATATATATACTCAAATTTTTAATTTGTTTGATATATGCTGAATTATGCTTTAATTATGTTATCAAATGAATGATATGAAGTTTAAGATTTGATATTTGAAAATGATATGAGTATTGATGTGGTTATATTACTGAATTGTAAAATGTAATGCATATTGGTATGAACTGTGATATGATCGGTATTGCCTCGTAACTCTAATTCAATGACGAATACGGGTTAGGGGTGTTACATCACACACTCGTGTGGACATAGGGACATGCCCATGTGCCTTTGGCATGCCCGTGTCCTCAGGCCATGTAACTCTTTGTTTATGACATTAGCATGCATATCAAACCACACGGCTGGGCCACACACCCGTGTCTCTAGGCCGTGTCCTTCGCATGGTTGAGACACACGGCCGTGTCTCAGCCCGTGTGGCCAACACTTAGGCTATTTTCCAAGCCTTCATGTTACCCATAATATCTTACAACCTTATGCACATCAAAATCGCAAATCATGGCATCGTTTTAGTGATTAAACACTCTTTATTAAGACATATCCTTAACATTAACATGTCCTCTTACAGGTAATGCATCTACTCATGCAATACCAAGTCTAGATTCCTTATTTCACATTCATAAGACTTGTCATTTTGATGACCACTTTTACCATTATACTATGGTTACCAACTTATCCATCAAGCACTCAAGTTCAATCAATATCACGTTGTGTTTATAACATGCGATTACTACATGGCTATGACCACCTCAATTGGTCATAGAGCATACATCCAACACACATGCCATATTACTAACCATGGATGGAAAACAAACATAATCACCTTATAAACATTAGACATGACATGAATATCTAAGCTTACAAGCCAAAATCCATATGAGCCACATCTCATGGCCATATACATATAACTCAACATAAGCCAACACATTTGGCCAAAGCAAAATAATACATTTCAATCAACTAGATCCCGATACATGCCACTCACTTGAAATTTCTAATATATTCTTCATTATTCCAAAGGTAGCGACTTGATAGTGTGATGTTGCCTCCGACGATCTCCAACCCGGAACTAACCTGAAAACACTAAAAGAAAGGAAAGGAATGGAGTAAGCTTTATAGCTTAGTAAGACAGTATGGAAATAATAAGCAATTTATCAACTTACTTAAGATTTATATCTTAGTAAGACCGTATGAAAATAATAAGCAATTTATCAACTTGCTTATCATGGAAATACAACCCTATTTGCATTTTTACTCATGTTCCAGTCAAGCTATTTTCTCGAGCCATTGTCACTAAATTATTTATATCTAGACATATGGATCTCCAAATTAAGTTATGATAATTTTCCCTGAAACTAGACTCACATATCTTCTTACCATAAAATTTTCAGAATTTTTGGTTCAGCCAATTAGTACAGTTTATTCCTTAAAGTTACCCTTTTCTGCTGTTTGACAGTTCTGACCCCTCTTTACTAAAAATTAATTAACTCATAATACGGGACTTGGATGATGTTCCCGTCTATTTCTCTTGAAAATAGACTCATTAATAATTATAAGTATATAAATTATAACTCATAAATATTTTTTTACAATTTTCAATGCTTTTCTCAAGGGGATTTCGAAATCATTCTAACTCTATCTCACAACAATTAAAATATTTCATAATATGAAACTCTTTTGCTTACATAATTTATTCTATGTGAAGCTAGACTTATTAGTCTTTAATTTCATATTTTATTCGGCCTCTAAATTAATTTCCACAATTTTTGGTGGATTTTTAAAGTCGGACTATGGCTGCTGTCAAAAACTATTTTAGTGTAAATTAACGATACTACGTTTCTCACACCATATTAATTCATTTTCACCACATTGGTAAGGTTACATATTCATATATCATAAGTATAGACCTATATTCACAAGGTAATCACAAAATAATTCTCATAAACATGAATTACCTATTTACATCTTCACTAAATGTGCATCATAAAATCATTTCTCATGAGCTTGGCATACATACTTGTGTTAACATGCTCATATTCACTCCTTACTAATCATATAACATGAATTGAATTCACATCTCATCAAATTTATGTAAGTACCTATACCACTTACAATATAGTCATAACCTTTCTCATTTAGCTTAAACCGTAACTCTCACTGTTGAACCATTCGGAAAGCTATCGGATATTCACTAAGCCTCAAACATAGGGTATAATGCTGATGCCATCTCCCAGACATGGTCTTACACTGGCTCATCCATCAAGCCGATGCCAAGTCCCAGACATGGTCTTACACTGACTATTGAAATCGAGGCTGACGCCATGTCATGGTCTTACACTAGCTCTCACATATCCGTACTGATGCCATGTCCCAGACATGTCTTACACTGGCTTACATCTCGAGGGTGATGTATGTCCTAGACATGTCTTACAGTAGCTCTCATTTTAGTGCCAATTCCATATCCCAGACATGGCCTTACACTAGTGCACAAATGACCCAAATGTCATGGCGTGAATATTTGATTTGTTCCTAAGGTTCTTACGGGAGTTCTACTATCTCAAAATTCACCATTCATAATCATTTCCACAAACAAGCAATTTATGCTATATCAATTCAAACACATAAATGTTATTTACATTTGACATCACTTTCTCGTATACAATATCATCAACATAAACTTTAACACAATCATGGCAAGATATATTTTTAATTATAATAACAATGGCATAAATATCATACTCATTTAATCACACGGATTTACCTCAAATGTAATTTTGGCTAATTATTCTCTTTTTGTCTTTAACCATGCACTTTCTCGATTTAAGCCCAAATCTCAATTTTCTTGATCTAACATGGTGAAATTCACTCATTTAGTCACTAAATAAATTTGGACAATAAAAATTCAAATTTTTGGCAAAATGACCATTTTTCCCCTAGACTTTCACAAAATGACCATTTTACCCTTAGGCTTGGAAATGGATTTTTATCGAATTTCCTTATTAGCCAAACCTAACTGACCAATTATTACTTTTATGACAACCCCAAATTTCCACTATTTAACACAATTACAACCTATTTTATAACTTTTACAAAATGGCCCTTTTAGGTGTTTTCCATGAAAATCCTTTCACAAAAGTCGTTTATTACACAACCAAGACTCATTTTCTTTCATAAAAATTCATAAAACAACATAAATCCTTTCATGGAAAATCTCTAGACTATCAATCATTTCACAAAATAGTCCCTCCATTAGCTAGTTCATGCTACAAAGGTTCTAAAAGTACAAAAATTATCAAAAATATGCATCTAAATCACTTACTTGTAAGGGATATAAGTTGCTGAAATTTTTGAGCTTTCAAAACCCCCTCTTTTCTGGTATTTTCGGTGGGGAAGAAGGAAGATGAAAAGATGACAACAATTTTTCTTTTTGTTTTATTTTATTACCAAATAAGTCACCTAATGCACACCAACTTTGACTTTTCAGCCTTTTTTTTGTTTCCTTGATCAGCCACTAATGTATTTATGGTCTATTTACTCAATAAAGACCCTAATTTAATGTTCTATAGCTATTTGACACCTTTAGCTAGTAAAACAAAACTTTTGCGCTTTACGCGATTTAGTCCTTTTTCGCAATTAAGCATGAAATCGCTAAAATTATTTCACCAAAATTTTCATGCACTCATATGATCATCCTATAACATAAAATATCATTAAAAATAATTTCTCTAGCCCCAGAATAGTGGTTTCGAAACCACTATTTTGACTAGGCCCAAAATCGGGCTGTTACAAACCTACACAATATCAACCAAAACCAATCCAAGTATAACACATATAACCAAATCAACCACAGCCATGAGAAATTTGCATCAAATGCATTTAATAATAATCAATATTAGGTAACATTAATGGCCTGTAAAAAATAAATATCACATCCATCATAAGAGCCAAAACTTGTGGCTAAACTAACAAGATACTAAACAAAAGATTCGAGTCCCTATACATGCCACAATCAAAACATTTAAACTAGCTATATCAAAAGCTTTAGGTGATGTCTGATTGATGCCTCCGACATCCCTAGATCCCTGATACTATCTTGGGGGCACTATAAGAAAATGGAAAGGAGAGGGAGTAAGCATAAAGCTTAGTATGTTGCATATAAATAAGTAATAACATCAACCATGCATATTATAAATCAATACAACATTCTTGAGTGAGCATGGGTAAATATCACTACATGCTTATATATATATCACAAGTATAAACCAAAGATTTCCATATCGTACCAAGATCATTTTCATAGCTAGAACTTACTCACATCATTCTTACCATTTAGCCAACATAACTAGACTCATATCTCATGAGTTTCGAATAAGAACCTGTACCACTCACAACATGATTATATCATTCATTGTCATAAGCTTTTAAAATAACCTGTGACACCATTTGGAATACTAAAGGATATCTGACAAGCTTTACACAAAAAGGTGAATTGCCGATGACATGTTCCAAACATGGTCTTACACTGGCTTACATGTTGAGGCCGATGCCATGTCCCAGACATGGTCTTACACTAGCTCTCGTCTCAATGCCGATGCCATATGCCAGACATGGTCTTACATTGGCTCTCATGTTGTGGTCGATGCCATGTTCCAGACATGGTCTTACACTAGCCACATATCAATGCCAATGCCATGTCCCAGACATGGTCTTACACTGGCTCTCACAACATCGCTAATGTCATGTTCCAAACATGGTCTTACACTGGCTCTCATGCCGTGGTCGACGCCATGTCCCAGACATGGTCTTACACTGGCACACATATCACCCAAATGTCATAGCATGGATATCCAATCTATTCCTAGGTTCAATTGGGACTCTACTACATTGAATTTCATCATGCATTATTCATAAGCAATTTCATTCGTATTACACAAAATTAATCATTCAACACATAATAATGATAAAGTTGCCTTACTTACATACAACTTACCTTAGTATACAAAAAGTGGGCGACTAGTTGAATTTAGTCTACTTGTTTAGCCTTCCTCGGTCTAGGCCTGAATTTTGTATTTCTTGATCTAAAATGATAAAAATTCGCTAATTTAATCATCATATTAATCAATGCATTTCATAACTCATACTTTGGCAAAATAACCATTTTTCCCATAGACTTTTACAAAATTACAATTTTACCCCTAGGCTCGTAAATCGATTTTTTTCAAATTTTCTCACTAACCAAGCCTAGTCGAATTCTTTATATAGTAGAAGCAGCCAAAAATTTCCATCATTTCACACATTTACCATATAATTTATAACTTATGCATAAATGGTCCTTAGTTAGGGTTTTCATGATAACTACTTCACAAAAGTTGTTTGTTTAACAACCATAATTCATTTTCTTCCATAAAAATTCAGCAAAAAACATGAACATTCTCATGAGAAAACCCTATAATTTCAACCATTTTGCAAAATAGTCCCCTCATTAGTTAGATTATGCTACAAGGGTCCTAAAAGTACAAAAATGATTAAGAAAGGCCATCAAAATCACTTACTTGTAAGGGTAAGGAGTGGCTGAAATTTTGAAGCTCCAAAGCCCCTAAAATGGCTGATATTTTCGGTGGTATGGACAAGAGATGAAAAAGATGACAACCCCTTTCTTTTTGTTTTATTTCTAGTCAAAATTAAGCTTCTAACTTCACTTATTTTTGACTTTTCTACTCCTATTTGTCTCTATGGCCGGCCACCCTTATTAAAATGGGTCTATTTGCCCTTTAAAGACTCCTAATTATGATTCTCTAGTTATTTAACACCATTTGCTAGAAAAACAAAACTTTTTCTCTTTATGCAATTTAGTCCTCTTTCGCAATTGAGCATGTAATCACTAAAATTATTTCACCAAAATTTTCATGCACTCATATAAACATGCTATAACACATAAAATAATATTAAAATAATTTCTCTGACCTCAGGTTAGTGGTTCCAACACCACTGTTCCGACAAGGCCCAAAAATCGGGCTGTTAGAATTCTCCCCCTTAGAGGTTTTCATCCCCGAAAATCTTACCTTTAAAAAGGTTAGGGTATTGATCTCTTATTGTTTCCTCGGGTTCCCATATGGTCTCTTCAACCACATGTCAATGTCACAGTACTTTCACGAGTGCTATACTTTTATTTCTCAATTGTTTGACCTCTCGGGCCAAAATCTTAACCGGCTATTCGCCATAAGTCATGTCTAATCGAATCTCAACCTCTGTTGGTGAAAGAACGTGTGAAGGGTCAGAACGGTAATGGCGCAACATTGACACATGGAAATCATTGTGGATCTTCTCTAATTCGGATAGCAAGGCTAGCCGATAAACTAATAGTCCAATTTTTTCAGTCACCTCATAAGGTCCAATAAAGTGTGGACTTAATTTTCCTTTCTTACCGAATCTGAGGACTTTCTTCCACGATGATACTTTCAAAAACACCTTATCACCCACTTGAAATTCAATTTCCTTTCGTTTCAAATTCGTGTAGGATTTCTGTCTATTTGAAGCGGCCTTCAAACAATCACAAATTACTATAACTTTTCTTCGGTCTCTTTGACTAAGTCGACCCCATGAATCTGATTTTCTCTGAGTTCAGTCCAAAACAAGGGCGTTCGACACTTACGCCGTTATAAAGCCTCATATGGTGCCTTTTTTAAACTCAACTGATAGCTATTATTGAAGGCAAACTCTACTAGCAGTAAATATTTTTCCCAACTGCCTTGGAATTCTCAGACGTAAAATCGCAACATGTCTTCGAGAATCTAAATTACTCTCTCCGACTGACCGTCGATTTGCGGATGAAAACCCATGCTAAAATTCAACTTTGTCCCCAAAGCTTCTTGTAAATTTTTCCAAAACCTCGAAGTAAACATCGGATCTCTATCCAAAATAATCGGCAAAGGTACTCCATAAAGTCTCACAATCTCAGAAATATACAACTTGGCTAGCTTATCGAGTGAGTAGTTGATACGCACCAGGACAAAGTGAGTTGATTTCGTTAGTCGATCAACTATGACCCAAACAACATCTTTCTTTCTGGGTGACAATGGCAATCCGGTCACAAAATCCATGGTAAATCGATCTCATTTCCATTTGGGAACCATCATAGGCTGAAGTAAATCCGAAGGTACTTGGTGCTCGGCTTTTACTTGCTGACAAATTCCACATTTTGACACAAACTCTGAGATGTCTCTTTTCATGCCCGACCACCAATACAATCTCTTCAAGTCATTATACATCTTAGTACTACCTGGGTGGATTGACATACAACTACTATGTGCCTCGTGAAGGATTTTCCCTATAAGTTCATCATCTCTAGGTCTATAGAACCTATATCGGAACATCAAATAGCCATCAGTAATAATCTGAAAATTTGATTCGTCAACTGTCTCACACTGAGTCATTTTGGCTTTCAAATCTTTATCACTCTTCTAAGCTTCACAAATCTCTTGAAGAAACATAGGTCTAGCTCTCAACTCTGCTAGAATCGAACCATCCTTGATTACAGACAACTGAGTATTCATAGCCCTCAAGGCAAACAATGACTTCCTACTTAATGCATCAGAGACCACGTTTGCCTTTCTCAAGTGATAGTGAATTACTAACTCATAATCTTTAATCAACTTTAGCCACCTTGTTGCCGTAAATTCAAATCCTTTTGAGTCATCAAATATTTTAGGCTTTTATGGTCAGTGAATACCCGACATCTCTCGCCATACAAGTGGTGTCTCCAAATCTTCAGTGCAAACACTATAGCTGCTAATTCTAAATCATGAGTCGGATAAGTTTTCTCATGCAGCTTCAGTTGTCTTGAGGTATATACTATCATCTTACCTTCTTGCATGAGCACGCATCCTAATCCATTCAAGGATGCATCGCTATACACTACGAATTCTTTTCTCGGTTCTGGTTGCAGTAAAATTGGGACTTCAACCAACAATGCCTTAAGTTTCTCAAAACTCTGTTGGCATTTTTCCGTCCACTCAAACATGACATCCTTCTGTAGCAACCTCGTCATCGGAGTAGCAATCATAGAGAACCCTTTGATGAATTGTCTATAGTAACCTACTAAGCTTAGAAAGCTCCTAATCTCTGATACATTCTTTGGCGGTTTCCACTCAACAATAGATCTTACTCGGGTCAACTCTAATTCTATCACCCGATACGATGTGTCCCAAGAATCCAACCTCCTGGAGCCAAAACTCACTTTTACTAAACTTGGCATATAACTGCTGATCTCTTAATATCTTCAAAATGATTTTTAAATGCTCCGTGTACTAATTCTCATCATGAGAAGAAATTAATATATCATCGATAAAAACAACCACGAACTTATCAGGTACGATCGAAAAATACGATCCATCAAGTCCATAAACACGGCGGGGGCGTTTGTTAAGCCAAAGGGCATGATAAGGAACTCATAGTGCTCGTATCTCGTTTGAAATGCGATTTTCGGCACATCTTGCTCCTTAACTCTTAGCTAGTAATAGCCAGATCTCAAGTCTATCTTAGAAGCTCCCTTTAATTGATCAAACAAATCGTCGATCCTTGGCAAGGGATACTTGTTTTTCACTATCACGTTGTTGAGCTGTATGTAGTCTATACATAACCTCATTGACCCATCTTTCTTTTTTCACAAAAAGTACCGGAGCACCCCACGGAGAATAGCTCGGTCTAGCAAAACCCTTATTAGTTAATTCTTGTAGCTGAGCCTTCAAATCTTTTAACTCTAACGGTGCCATCCTATATGGGGCAATCGATATAGGCGCAGTACCAGGGACTAACTCAATACCAAATTCAACTTCCTTAGTTGAAGGCAGTCCGGGCAACTCCTCTAGAAGCACATTCGAAAACTCACATACCACTGGCACTGACTCAATCTTCACTTCTGACACTTGGGTATTCAACACAAATGTGAGATAAGACTTATACCCCTTTCTCATATATTTTTCAGCAGTCAAAGAAGAAATCACTACAGGTAAGCTGTCCGGTTCACCTGATTCAACCTGAAGAATATCCCCATTTTCACATTTCAATTCAATGAATTTCTTTCGACAATTTACTATGACATCATGGGTTGACAACCAATCCATACCAAGGATAACGTCAAATTCATCAAACGGAAATAACATGAGGTTAGCCGGAAAACAATGGCCTCTAAATGTCAAAGGACAATTTCTACATACTTGGTCAACTAATACATGCTTGCCTAATGGGTTTGACACCTTTACCAAAAATTCTGTAGACTCGACAAAAATATTCATGCTAGACATCAATTTCACACAAGCATATGACTAGGTAGACCCTGGATCTATCAAAGCAACAACAGAAATATCATGAAGAGAAAAAGTACCCATAATCACATCCGATGACGATGTCTCTTCGTGAACGCGAATGACATAAGTCCTTGCAGGCACTCGGCCCTCGAACCTCATGGCGGAATCTTTAGGTGCACCTCTGCTACTAGTCCCTCTTCCAGAATTCTTCTATGGTCTACCCCTTGAAGGAGCATTACTCGCTCTCACCTCTTGCTTTTCAACCTTCTCACCCATTTCAGGGCAATTCTGGATGAAATGGACTAACGACCCACATTTGAAACAACCTCTTTCATTCCCTCGACACTCACTAAAATGGCGTCTACCACACTGTGAACACTCTGGTCTGTTCGATCGAGCACTACCAACACTCGCGATAGAAGTGGTTTTAGACTTAGACGCCGTATACTGCTTATTCTTATTTCTATTCGAGAATCCTATTGAAGCATTTGATCGAGTAGTGAACTCTCTTGATCTCTTAGATGAGCACTGGTGTGATTTCCCCATCTATCTTTTCCTTGAGTCACGAGATTCAATGTCAGCTCTCCTCTTCTCTTTGGCCAATTCTTCGGCCTTACATGCGATCTTAACAAGTATTGCAAATTCTCTTAACTCCAAAATGCCAACCAACAATCTAATGTCTTCCTTCAAACCATCTTCAAACCTCTTACACATAGTGGCTTCAGTAGATACGCACTCCATAAAGTATTTGCTGATTCTCACAAACGCACACTCATACTCTGTGATTGTCATTCAGCCTTGCTTCAATTCTAAAAATTCTTTCCTCTTCAGGTCTATAAACCTCTGACTAATATACTTATTTTAGAATTCCTCCTAGAAAAACTCCCATGTAATCATTTCCCTTGGTACAACCGACACAAGGGTGTTCCACCATTGGTAGGCTGAGTCTCGCAGGAGTGACACAACACACTTCATGCACTCTTCAGGGTTGCAAGACAATTCATCGAATACCCTAATGGTATTTTCCAACCAGAACTCTGCTCTCTCTGGGTCATCATCTATTTTAGCCTGAAATTCCTTGGCCCATGCTTACGAATTCTATCTACCAGAGGTTTTTCTCTCCTAACCATTTCTACTCATTGGGGAGCCATATGAGTAGACTGAGGAATCTAAGGAGGTGAGAGAGGCGGAGTGTTTGGATTTGTAAAAACGAACTCCGAGTACCAAGCATCCATCATATGAAGGTAAGCTTCTCTAGCCCCTTGGCCTTGACTCAATGTCACGGGCCCACTTTTGACTAGCGCGATCCCTTCAGCGGGAGCTGGCGTATTACTTTCCACATCATCCACCATAGCCCCGTCAGGATCCATTTACTATATGAAAGCACAATTTAAATTTTTCAGGAGTCGTTACACTATCACAAAATATATATGACATGTATAGTAGACTCGTACTCATGCTAGGTTAGCCTGAGAATTGACTAAAACATAGCTCTGATACCACTAAATGTAACACTCCTTACCCGAGTTCGACGCTGAAACATGAATACAAGCTGCTACTGGACTTAAACACATCCAATCATACATTTCCTTCTTATGAAATTTTGTCCCAATTTAAAACTTTTTACAATACCTTAATATACCTACTATGGCCCTGCGAGGCCCTGAGCACACTTTGGAAATTGATTCTGTACTAATCTGTGCATTCTAGAAAACATTGTAAAATTTCAAGTAGATAGGGGCACATGCCCGTGTGGAAAGGCAACATGCCTGTGTGCTATCTTAACATTGGCATGTTGAAGGCCCGTGTGACTCACACGGCCTGAACATATCAGGACACGCCCGTGTCCCTAGCCCGTGTGAATTTATTTTTAGATTCGAACCTACAGGGGTTTTCAGGCAGCATGGCACACGCCCGTTTCCATGACCCGTGCCTCCCACATGGCCATGACACGCCCGTGTGCAAAAACCTTGACATTCTATTTCTGACATCAGTAGCCCTTTAAGGGTACACGGCCAAGGTACACGCCTGTATGTTAGGCCGTGTCCTCCACACGGCTAAGACACACGGCCATGTCTTTTCTCGTGTGTTTACTACCATGCATACTGACTGGTAAAATTTAGGTGTAGGGGACACACGACCGGACTACGCGCCCAGGGAAAACCATATGTCAGACATGGCCTAGACACACGCCTGTGTGTCTGCCCATGTGGACAAAAATAAGGCTCTTTACCAAGCCTTTTTGCCACCCTTACTTGCACCAACCTACACAATATCAACCAAAACCAATCCAAGTATAACACATATAACCAAATCAACCACAACCATGAGAAATTTGTATCAAATGCATTTAATAAAAATCAATATTAGGAAAAATTAATGGCCTATTCAAAATAAATATCATATCCATCATAAGAGCCAATAGTTGTGGCTAAACTAACAAGACACTAAACAAAAGATTGAAGTCCCTATACATGCCATAATCAAAACATTTAAACTAGCTATACCAAAAGCTTCAGGTGATAGTGTGATCAATGCCTCCGATGTCCCTGGATCCTCAATTGATGTGATCCGGCCCGGGTAGATGAGTCGAATTCACGTAGTTGCCCGATTGTAGTTCGAGAGAGTCATTCGTGTCTCGGATTTTAGTAATAAAAGTGAAATAATAGATTAGAATAAGCGGAAGGTTTCAAGAAGGGTAAGTTTAGTGATAGGTTCGGTTATGTGTAGCAAAGATGGGTGATGGATAAATGGGTCAGTTTGGTATAACAAGAAAATAATTCGAAGGATGGGAATGGAAAACGGACTCAACGTCAGGAATGATTCAACACTAAGAAGTGTCACCCCGGTTCCTATATTGTTAAGGTGAAGTATGGATAGATGGATAGGTGAACGCCACACCAAGATTGGTGATAAGTTCAAACAAGATGATTGACGCCACTAGCACAAGCTAGATAAGTCTTTCGAAACTTGTACGAGATATGAGAGAAAGCAACCTCACAAGAACAAATGTTCATTAGCAATTTTGGAAAAAGTCCCTTACAATTAAAAGAAAACAAATACTTATAGGCACATAGATGACCATTCAAATTCGGCATCTAGGTGTTCACACAATAATAAAAACGTTCACACTAATGTATTAAAATAGTTCATAAATTTGGCAGATTCATGAACTAGTTGAATGGACACTTTCTTCCCCCTAAGTGTGTGCATGAATGCTTAATCATAAAGAAAGGCTTCAAGTGACTTGTATGTGCACTAAAGGTTGCATTCATCTCCTTGGGACGTTCATGCACTTGTATGGAACATGTATCCTCATAATTGAACTCTTTAATAGCATGTAGGTTCATAAATGGCAGCATGAACCTAGTAAATTCGTTCTCCCCTTTGTGCATACACTTAATTCAATCAATGTGTTGAATTATTGAGTTAATTCCTTCCTTTGGACGTTCTTGAACCCATCCATGCATGTGTAGTTGCTTATAGGTCAATTCAAAGTGTGAACAGCTACTTCTTGGCCGAATAAGTGTCTTGGAAAGTTAGGAGACAGCCACCATACATGCACTTAAGCCATTCATGTATTCTATCATCCCATGCATTTGATCCATTCATGGACTAGCCTTTAATGTCCATACATGCATTCGACAAATGCATGAATTTGTAGAAACCTTGCATCTAGCCGTACATGCACCAGCATTTAATACTTCTTCATTCATGAGTGTGGAATGCCCAAAAGAGATGTTTCTTCATCCATACATTGTACCGTCCAAAGGGATGTACCTACATGAAATAAACAAGTCATTAAGATATCTCATGAACACTCATAAATTCGGCATGATGTGAACACATTAATGTCATGCATTAATTCAGCTATGTGAACATAATCAATTTATGTAATGACTATGACATATTAATAACAAATATTATAAGACAAGTTTAATGCTTAAATAAATATGTGCAAATTTTTATTTAATGCATTAAAGACAAAACCGAGTTTAAACTAAAATGAGCTAAGCTTTAGCTCGTGAGCTAAAGTTGAGCTGAGGCTAAACTCCTAAGCTGAAGTTGAGCTAAGGTTTAGCTCGTGAGTTGAAAGTGAGCCAGGAGTGAGCTCGGTTTAGCTCAGGCAAGATGGATTGAGCTCGAATAAGCTGGATTTGAGCTGGACGGAGCTCGTGGAGCTAGAAACGGGCTTGGATTAGCTTGCCAACATGTCATTACTCGACTTGACAGACTTGCTCGATAAAGTTTGCGGGCGTGCTCGTATCACCAATACTAGCTTGGCGACACTATAAGAAATGGAAAGGAGACGGAGCAAGCATAAAGCTTAGTAAATTGCATATAAATAAGTAACAACATCAACCATGCATATTATAAATCAACACAACATTTTTGAGTGAACATGGGTAAATATCACTACATGGTTATATATATATCACAAGTATAAACCAAAGATTTCCATATCGTACCAAGATCATTTTCATAGCTAGAACTTACTTACATCATTCTTACTTTCATGACAACATAACTAAACTCATATCTCATGAGTTTCGGATAAGAACCTGTACCACTCACAACATGATTTTATCATTCCATATCATTTTCATAAGATTTTAAAATAACCCGTGACACCATTTGGAATACTAAAGCATATCCGACAAGCTTTACATAATAGGGTGAATTGTCGATGCCATGTTCAAACATGGTCGTACACTGGCTTACATGTTGAGGCTGACGCCATGTCCCAGAAATGGTCTTACACTAGCTCTCCTCTCAATACCGATGCCATATCCCAGACACAGTCTTACACTGGCTCTCATGTTGTGGCCGATGCCATGTCCCAAACATATTCTTACACTAGCGCACATATCAATGCTGATGCCATGTCCCAAAAGTGGTATTACATTGTGTAACACCCCTAACCTGTATCCATTGCCAGACTAGGGTTAATGGCATTACCGGACAAATCGGAACATTTTACAAACAATTCAATAACATCATCCACAAACATAGTCCAACATCATTATAGAGTCCCTTATATAGGTCAACGAGACTTAAAGCATGCTTTAGAAAGAGGTCGAGTGTAATGCCCCCTTACCCGAGACCGTCTCTGAAGTCGAGCATGAGACATTACTAAACTTAATTTTAGCATTTAAACAAGTTCAAACAATTCTTGTAGTAAACTATTCATCTGCATCACAGTCATTAAAAAAAATCATATCTCGAGTTATGAAAATCGAAATAAAATTCCGTAAATTTTCCCTAAAACTAGACTCATATATATACTTATTGATTTTTTCTAGAATGTTTAGTAGGGCCAATTAGTACAGTTTATTAGTTAAAGTCTCCCCTGTTTTAGGATTCGGCTACTCTGAAACCTATGCACTTCGAATCAAAGTTCTTCCTGTACAAAGATCCAATGACCATGTCGTTTGTTTCTATTAAAAATAGACTCAATAAGGAATCTATACATATAAATTTTGAGTCCTAATTATTTTTACACAATTTATGATGAATTTCTAAAGTCAGAACAGGGAATCTAGAAATCGCTATGACCCTGTTTCACCAAAAAGTAGATATATCATAAAATACAACTCTTTTACCTATTTTGTTTCTTCCAAATGAAAATAGATTCATTAAGCTTCAATTCAATATTTTATTCATCATCTAATTCTATCTCTAATATTTTTAGTGATTTTTCAAACTCACATCACTACTGCTATGTGATTCTATTTTATAGCCAATTTCACCATTTTATGGATTTCCATAGATTAGTTAGCACATAAAGCATACGTGTTATCAAATATAATCTTGATTAGCCACTCCAATAGCTAATCATTCTCAAACATTTTCATGCCATCCATGAGCCATATCATAAGATTATATACACAAAATGATTATAATGCTATACATGCCATATTCCCAAAATATACAAGTCATTATACCAAAATAGTTTGTTGATAGTGTGAGCGCGCCTCCGACCATTCCCGATCTCCTAGCTGGCTTGACAAAACTACAAAGAATAAAGAGGAGGGAGTAAGCATAATTGCTTAGTAAGTTCACATGTAAATAGCAAGTAACATAACCATACAATAATACGAAATCCACATTTGCATAATATCACCAAAGCATTCATATCATATTTCTCATTCATGATCCTACCATATTATTGTTATATTGAAGTCTCAACCCAAGGGTTAAGTATATACCTGTACAAATTTTCTCATTCACCACACTTACCAACATGTCACTTTCATTTTAGGTACTCACCTTATCCACTTAAGATTTACCGGTTGTGTAACGCCCCCATGCCTGAAACCGTCACCAGAGTCAAGCTTGAGGTGTTACTAAACTTATCTTACCTTTTAAACAACGCTAAACCACTTATTTTAATTTTCGGAATAAACTATTTTTCTGTGTCATGGTTGCTTAAAAATTCATTTCTCGAGTTTCAAAACCCAAAATTAAGATCCGTATATTTTTCCTGAAACTATACTCATATATATATATCTACTAATTTTTTTCTAAAATTTTTTACTTAGCCAATTAGTACAGTTTGTTAGTTAAAGTTACCCCTGTTTCAGAATTCGACTGCACTGACCTCTACTTACTACGAACCACTTTTCTCCCTATAAAAAATTCATATGACTATACCGTTTGTTTCTAATAAAACTAAATTCAATAAGGATTCTAACAATATAAAGTACACCATATAATTATTTTTTTAAAATTTATGGTGAATTTCCAAAGTTGGAACAGGGGATCTAGAAATCGCTCTGGCCCTATTTCACTAAAACTCAGATATCTTCTAAAATACAAAACCTTTACCTATTTTGCTTAGTCCATATGAAAATAGACACAATGAGATTTAATTTCATATATTATTAACCATCAAACCATGTCTCTACGATTTTTTTTGTGATTTTTCAAAGTCACGTTATTTATGATACTTGAATCCGTTTTTAAGTTACTTTCACATTTTTCATAGTTTTCATGTGATAGTTACTACTTAATAATACATACTATTAAACATGTATATCATCAGCCATTCTATTAGCTAATCACTAGAAAGTATTTACACATCATTCATTGATCATATCATATCAAAAGAAACCAAGTTCCTATACATGCCATACACAAAACGAAACATCTAACTATACCAATGTGATTTCTTCGATAGTGTGATCGGGTCTCCGACGTTTCCTTCGATCCCCGAGTGGCTTGATAAAAACTATAAGAAAAAGAAAATAAAGAGAGTAAGCACTAGGCTTAGTAAGCTTACGAGCAAATAAATTACAACATTCAACATAATGAATAATTATACATAATGTCACCTAGCCTCATAAACTTTCTTTACTTCTCATTTTCTACCTTCTTCTTTACTCACTTACCTTCTTTCTTACCTGACCTTTCACTATTCATAAATATAATCTACCTTCCCTTTTGCTGATAATTCACTGTAATTTAACGTGTACAATGACCCGTTGAACCACTCGGAATACTTAGGATACTAGGGTCGTTCCTGTCTATCAATATCCTGCCAATGCCATGTCTTCGACATGGACTTACATGAATTATTCTTGTCTCCAATGCCATATATATATAATACGGGCTTACATGGATCATTCCTGTCTCCAAAGCGATATAACTGATATGGACTTACATGGCTCATTTCTGTCCTGTCCTGTCCTGTCAACCCCAATATCCTAACATTCCTAAGGTTCAAACGGGGCTTCCTAATGCTTTTTCTCTGTCACTTCGCCTTTAATTTGACTTTAAATATTCAAAGAAAATAAGTATATAAATGCTGGAAATTGACAATAATAATGTAAAATAAAAGAATATTGCATTTATTTACTGTAAACTTACCTCGATACAAAATGTGACTAAACTTTACAATTTAATCCTTTACTTTTTCTTTTCCCTGATCTACTCCCGAATTTCGCTCTTCTTGATCTATAATAGCAAACTCAACTTATTTAATATTCACATTTATCAAAACAGTCCTTGACCCAAACTTTGGCAAAATTACATTTTTGCACATAAACTTTCACATATTTGCACTTTTTCCCCAAGGCTCGTAATTTAAACTTCATCCTATTTTCTTATGTTTTATGACATGCTGATAATTTTTCCCTTCTATGACAACATCAAATTCAAACTCTATAACTATTAGGTATTTTTACCGATTAAGCCCTTTTACTCGTTTTCACTTAAAACCGAGTAGCACAAGTTGTATAACATAATTTAAAACCTCATATTCTATCATAAAACATCAAAATAAACACTTTTCACCTATGGGTATTTTTCCAAATATGAACCCTAACTTAAATTATTTTTAGCATAAGCTTTATCGAGCTACCGAGACTCCGAAAACGTAAAGAACATTAAAAACAGGGCTTGGAATCACTTACTATGGAGCTTGAAAGCTTGAAACAAACCCTAGCTATGGAGAACCCTTGAAATTTCGTGCTAATGAAGAAGATGATGAATTTTATGTTATTTTTCCCTTTTTATTTCATTTAATATCCAAATGACCAAAATGCCCTTCCTTATTAAACTTTCAAAAATTCCATCCATGTCCTATTTTATCCATGAACTTAGAAATTGGTCAAATTGTTATTTAAACCCTCATAATTAATATTCCAAAGCAATTTCATACTAAAAACTTCTAGAATGCAAGTTTTGCAAATTATTCGATTTAGTCCCTAATCTCAACTTAAGCACTTTATGCATAGAATTTCATCACGAAATTTTCACACAATCATGCAATCATATCATGAACCTCAAAATAATAATAAAATAAAATATTCTACCTTGGATTTGTGGTTTCGTAACCACTATTCTGTTTAGGCCTTATTTCAGGATGTTACACGTTGAACACATCGGAATATGATTCGAATACACGGATTTCATGCACATAAGTGCCATACCCGCAGCTAGACAAACTCAATAGCCAGCGAAAATTATGTAGCCAAGCTACCATGTAACCCGCCCATAAGCGAACTTGGACTCAACTCAACGAGCTCAGGCGTTCGCATCCATAAGTGAAGTCAGACTTAACTCAACGAGCTCGGATGCCTAGTTACATCTCACGAACTCGGACTAAACTCAACGAGCTTGGACTCAAATATCTTAGTGACATGTCACTTGTATTCTAATCTATTCCCAAGGTTCAAACGGGCTTTTTCCTCGATCACACATCTTTGCCGTCTTCCACGGAATATCGAAACTGATACTCGGTAGCAATTCATATTTAACAAGTAGCGCACATAATTTGCATATTACTCAATAATAACCACAAAGCATAATATTTCATGATATTAATCATCATATCATATAAATAAAATTAAATTACTTAAAATGACAATTATGTTACTATATTTACACCTAAACTTACCTCGGTACAAAATAAAAAAATTTTGCAATTTAGTCCAAAATCTTTTCCTTTCCCCGATCAAGGTCGATTCCACATCTTTCTTGGTCTAAAATAACACATTTAGCTGATTTAATACTCACATTTATCAAAATAGTCCTTAACTCTAACTTTGGCAAAATTATGATTTTGCCCCTAAACTTTTGCATATTTACACTTTTTCCCCAAAGCTAAAAAAATAATTTTTTTCCCAAAAGTATTATGTTTTATGACATGCGGATCATTTTTCCGTTCTATGGCAACATCAAATTCTCACTCTAACATGTAGTTATAAACATTAGGTATTTTTACCGATTATATCATTTTACTCGTTTTCACGTAAAATCGTTTAGCAAAAGTTGTTTAACACAATTTTAAGCTTCATATTCTACCATAAAACATCAAATTAAACACATTTCACCTATGGGTATTTTCCAAATATAAACCCTAGGTAAAATTATTGCTAGAATAAGCTAAATCAAGTTATTGCGACCCCAAAAACGTAAAGAACATTAAAAATGGGGCTTGGAATCACTTACTATGGAGCTTGGAAGCTTGAAACAAACCCTAGCTATGGAGAACCTTGGTCCTAATGAAGAAGATGGACATATTTGCCATCTTTTCCTTTTTAATCTTTTAATTACCAAATTACTAAATACCTTCATTAAAAACTTTGGTTATTTCTACCTATGTATGTCCACTTTTGTCCATGAAAACCTAATGGTATAATTACCATTTAAGGACCTCTACTTCAATTATGCTCTTCAATTAAATCCTTTAAAATCTAAAACTCATATTTATCAACTTTTACAATTAAGTCCTAATAGGCAAATTAGACCTGCAATTCATGAAATTTTCTATCGATATTCTAACACATGCATCTAATCACTCAATAAATTATAAAAATTAATCGGAATAAATTTTTCTACTTCAAAATTATGGTTTTGAAACCACTATTCTGTTTAGGCCCTAATTCGGGAAATCACATCGAGACTAACCAAATTCATACAAAATTTTTCAAAACTTAAACATTTATAAAAGTTGTACGGGTCACACGCCTGTGTGAACAGGCCGTGTGCCTCACACGGCATTAGACACGCCTGTGTGTCTAGGCCGTGTCAAAACAGGGCATAATTATTGACTTGATCACACGGCCACAAGACATGCCCATGTGCCTTGGCCATGGTCGAAACAGACTTAGGTCACGTAGCTCGCCACACGCCCATGTGCCTTGGCCGTGCTCAAGACTGACTTAAAATCATAGGGTGCCCCAGGGGACACATAGCCTTGTAACATGACCGTGTGTCGCACACGGCTGAGACACACGCCCGTGTCTCTGCCTGTGTTGACAAAAATAAGCCATTTGAAAAGCCAATTTGCCACCCAATTTGGGTCAAACATACAAACATCAAACCAAACACATTTGCACTATAATTTCAGCCAATTTTAATACCAAAACATACATCATTCATGCCATATTATTAATAACAAATTCATGCTTATAAAACATATCAAAACATATCATTCTATAAGTAAGAATCATAATAAAATATATGGTTTATAAACCTTAAAATACTCATTCAATTTCATACCACATTCTCACCAATTCAACAATTAAACCCATACCAAAAACTTACCAAACTTACCATTTCTCTTGGCCATTCATGAACACATCAAACATACCACCATTTCATCACTTATCATATAACAAAACTCATACACATACACCATCAAAACCAAGCCAAATCACATGACTAGATCTTCACAAAACATATCCAAATACTTCTAGCCTATACATGCCATACTTTAATATATACATTTTCAAAAGGTACCAAAATATAGTTCGATATTGTGGTGACGATCCTTGACGATTCCCGAGCTTTTGGTAGCTTTGATATCTATAAAATAGTTGAAAAACACACAAAGTAAGCTTTCAAAAGCTTAGTAAGCCATATACAAATAAACTTATCAACTTAAGCATATAAACATCATAAAAATACATATACTGTAACATCCCGAAATAGGGCCTAAACAGAACAGTGGTTGTGAAACTAGAAATCTGAGGTATAAAATTTTATTTTATTATTATTTTGAGGTTCATGATATGATTGCATGATTGTGTGAAAATTTCGTGATGAAATTCTATGCATAAAGTGCTTAAGTTGAGATTAGGGACTAAATCGATTAATTTGCAAAACTTGCATTCTAGAAGCTTTTAGTATGAAATTGCTTTGGAATATTAATTAGAAGGGTTTAAATAACAATTTTACCAATTTTTAAGTTCATGGACAAAATAGGACATGGATGGAATTTTTGAAAGTTTAATAAGGAAGGGCATTTTGGTCATTTGGATATTAAATGAAATAAAAAGGGAAAAATAACACAAAATTCATCATCTTCTTCATTAGCACGAACTTTCAAGGGTTCTCCATAGCTAGGGTTTGTTTCAAGCTTTCAAGCTCCATAGTAAGTGATTCCAAGCCCCGTTTTTAATGTTCTTTACGTTTTCGGAGTCCCGGTAGCTCGATAAAGCTTATGCTAGCAATAATTTAAGTTAGGGTTCATATTTGGAAAAATACCCATAGGTGAAAAGTGTTTATTTTGATGTTTTATGATATAATATGAGGTTTTAAATTATGTTAGACAACTTGTGCTACTCGATTTTAAGTGAAAACGAGTAAAAGGGCTTAATCGGTAAAAATACCTAATAGTCATAAGTACATGTTATAGTGTGAATTTGATGTTGTCATAGAAGGGAAAAATGATTAGCATGCCATAAAACATAAGGAAATAGGATGAAGTTTAAATTACGAGCCTTGGGGAAAAAGTGCAAATATGTGAAAGTTTAGGGGCAAAAATGTAATTTTGCCAAAGTTTGGGTCAAGGACTGTTTTGATAAATGTGAATATTAAATAAGTTAAATTTGCTATTATAGATCAAGAAGAGTGAAATTCGGGAGTAGATCGAGGAAAAGAAAAAGTAGAGGACTAAATTGTAAAGTTTAGTCACATTTTGTATCGAGGTAAGTTTACAGTAAAAAAATACAATATTCTTTTATTTTACATTATTATTGTCAATTTCCAGCATTTATATACTTATTTTTTTGAGAATATTTAAAGTTGAATTAAAGGCGAAGTGATAGAGAAAAAGCATTAGGAAGCCCCGTTTGAACCTTAGGAATGTTAGGATATTGGGGTTGACAGGACAGGACAGGACAGAAATGAGCCACGTAAGTCCATATCAGATATATGGCTTTGGAGACAAGAATGAGCCACGTAAGCACATATTATATATATATGGCATTGGAGACAGGAATAATTCATGTAAGTCCATGTTAAAGACATGGCATTGGCAGGATATTGATAGACATGAACGACCCTAGTATCCTTAGTATTCCGAGTGGTTCAACGGGTCATTGTACACGTTAAATTACAGTGAATTATTAGCAAAAGGGAAGGTAGATTATATTTATGAATAGTGAAAGGTTAGGTAAGAAAGAAGGTAAGTGAGTAAAGAAGAAGGTAGAAAATGAGAAGTAAAGAAAGTTTATGAGGCTAGATGACATTATGTATAATTATTCATTATGTTGAATGTTGTAATTTCTTTTCTTGTAACCTTACTAAGCCTAGTGCTTACTCTCTTTATTTTCTTTTTTTATAGTTTTTATCAAGCCACTCAGGGATCGAAGGAAACGTCGGAGACCCGATCACACTATCGAAGAAATCACATTGGTATAGTTAGACGTTTCGTTTTGTGTATGGCATGTATAGGAACTTGGTTTCTTTTGATATGATATGATCAATGAATGATGTGTAAATACTTGCTAGTGATTAGCTAATAGAGTGGCTGATGATATACATGTTTAATAGTATGTATGATTAAGTAGTAACTATCACATGAAAACTAAGAAAAATGTGAAAGTAACTTAAAAACAGATTCAAGTATCAGAAATAACAGGATTTTGAAAAATCACAAGCAATTATAGAGACATGGGTTGATAGTGAATAATATATGAAATTAAATCTCGTTGTGTCTATTTTCATATGGAATAAGCAAAACAGGTAAAGGTTTTGTATTTTATAGGGTATCTGAGTTTTGGTGAAATAGGGCTAGAGCGATTTCTGGATCCCCTGTTCCAAATTTAGAAATTCACCATAAATTTTACAAAAATAATTAGGTGGTGTACTTTATATGGTTAGAATCCTTATTGAATCTAGTTTTAATATAAACAAACAGTATAGTCATATGATTTTTGTACAGAGATAAAAGTGGTTTGTAGTAAGTAGAGGCCAGTGTAGTCGAATTCTGAAACAAGGGTAACATTAACTAATAAACAATACTAATTGGCTAAGTCAAAAATTCTAGAAAAGAATTAGTAGATAGATATATGAGTCTAGTTTAAGGAAAATTTACGAATCTTAATTTTGAGTTTTGAAACTCGAGAAATGAATTTTTAAGCAACCATGACGCAGAAAAACAATTTATTTCGAAAATTAAAATAAGTGGTTTAGAGTTGTTTAAAAGGTAAGATAAGTTTAGTAACACCTCAAGCTTGACTCTGGTGACGGTTTCAGGCGTAGGGGTGTTACATATACTTCATGGCCAAGATACTAACATATACCACATAGTTCACATACAATTCACATATTTCCAATCCATATGCTCATATAACATATTTTCTCATAATTAAATCATATGTTCACAAAGGTACATGTACTTACCTTTCATTCTCAACATAGTGTACAATTCAAATGTACCTGAATAAGACACACATTTCATATAATCATTCTTATCTCGAAATGCCTATTGAACTGTTCGAAATCATAAGGATACGCGGATAACTTGGAAAGCTCATACAATGCCAATGTTCTAGACGTGGTCTTACATGTAATCAAATATCGATGCCTCTATCCCAGATAGGGTCTTACACGAAATAAAGTTTGATGCCAACGTCCCAGACGTGGTCTTACACATAAATCATAAGTCAATGCCAATGTTCCAGACATGGTCTTACACGAAACCACATATCGGATCCTATGTCATGACATTTGTATCCTGTAACATCCCGTATTAGGGCCTTGTCAGAACGGTGGTTTTCAGACCATAAGTCTGAATTAGTAATAAATATTTTATGATTCTCATAAGGCCTATGACATGTTTATATGCTTGTGTAAAAATTTCATGAAGAAATTTTATGTCTAAGATGCTCGATTGGACTGTAAGGACTAAATTGAATAAATTGTAAAACTTGAGTTCTAAAAGCTTCAAGCATGAAATTGAATTGAATTATTAATTAGAGGTCCTTAAAGAGTAATTTGACCTAGTTCTAAAAAATTGGACAAAAGTGGACATGGTTAGGTAAAATTTCAAAGAAAGGCATTAAGGATATTTTAGTCATTTAGTAATTAAATGAATTAAAAAGGGAAAACAAAACAAAAATTTTCTCATCATTCTTCCTCATGGCCTAATATGCTTGGAGACTCCATGACTAGGGTTTTTGTCATTTCCAAGCTCAATAATCAAGGAAAATGAGACTCGGGCATATATTGGAAGTGAATGAGATTATGGACTAAATCGGAAAAAATAGCTATGCTCGTATTCGAGGTAAGTTCGTATGTCAATAATAATGCAATAATATCATTGTTTATTCTTGAACTTAGATTGATGTGTTAACATTATGTGGTGAATATTTATATAGTTGGTATGATGATTGTATTATGTGACAAATGCCTAAATGTTATTATGAACAATGCCATGATTATTTCATGAATATGAGAATGGTGAATTTGTAAGCATGTATGATATTACAATCATTATCCACGACGATACGAACAAGTATGATGAAGAAGCTATGTGCAATAAGAAAAACCTCATTTGAACCTTAGGAATAGTTTAGGATACAAGTGACATGTCACTAGGAATTAAGAAATTCGAGCTCATTGAGTGGTCCAAGTTTGTGATATGAGAGGATCCGAACTTGTTGAGTGGTCCAAGTTCGTGATATATATGGCATCCGAGCTTGTTGAACGGCCCGATTTCATTATGGATGCGAGCATTCGAGCTCGTTAAGTGGTCCGAGTTCATAACGGACGATATACATGTAACATCCGAGCTCGTTGAGAGGTCCGAGTTCATTATGGATGTGTTACATGTTATAAGGTAGCTTTGGCTACGTATGTTTATGTAGCACGTATGTGCAAGTTTCCATGTATCCAATAGTATTCCAAGTGTTCAACGGGTATTATAATGAATGATGCAATGAGAGTCTCGAGATGGGCATGGTAATAAAGGTAAAGTTATTCGATATGCTATAGATACGTACAGGTACGTATGTTATACTCATGAGTAATGCTTTGTTACAGGATGATATATGATGAAAAGGTATATTCACGTATATGTATATGAATATTTTATTAATGAGCTAGAATGCTTGAATGATGAATAACCTTGGTGATTGTGTTATTATGCCATCATATGATACTTATCATGATATTGCACTAAAACAATTTTGGACATCAGCAGTTGTGTGATTTTGAAAATCCACAAATAAATGTGGAAATTGAATTAGAGACTGAATAAGATATGAGATTAAATCTTATTGAATCTAATTTCACATAGAAAAAACAGAGTAAGCAAAAGAGTTTCATATTATGAGATATTTGAACTTTTGAAAGATAGAGTCAAAGTGCTTTTGGGCTCCCTTATCTCAAATTTTGAAAATCACTAAAAATTGTACAAAAATGATTATGGGTTAAAATTTATATGAATAAATACTTAATGAGTTTATTTTCAAGTGAAATATACGGGAACATCAATCGAATCTCGTACTAAGATATAATCAATTTTTAGTAAAGAATGGTCGAAACTGTCAAACAGTAGAACAGGAGTGATTTAAGGAATAAATTGTACTTATTAGCTAATCCAAAAATTCTAAAAATTTTATGATAATAAGATATGTGAGTCTAGTTTCAGGGAAAATTAGCAGATCTTGATTTGGAGTTTTGTAACTCCAGATATAAATAATTTCATGACTATGACTCGATAAAACTGCATGACCAGAATATAAGTAAAAGTATAATTATGTTATATTACCATGGAATCATGTTGGTAATTTGCTTATTATTTTCATATGGACTTACTAAGCTTTAAGCTTACTCCCTCCTCTCCATTTCTTTAGTGTTGTCAGGTCGGCTCGGGGTTGGAGATTGCCGGAGGTAGCATCACACTATCAGGCTACCACCTTTGGAGTATTGTTCTTCAAGTGAGTGGCATGTATAGGGACTTAGTCATTATGATGTGTATTATTTTGATTTGGCCAAGATGTTGGCTTAAATTGATTCACCGTGTTTAGCCATGAGATGTGGCTTGTATGGGTTATGGCTTGTAAGACTATTTATCCAAGCTATTTATTGATGCCTTGTGATGTGGTCATGTGATTATAATTGTTTGACATGAATGGGTAGTATTACGGTATGTACACTTGATGAATGTTTTATGACCAAACGAAATGGCCATAATCAGAGAATAAAAGTGTGATATGGCAATAAGTCGACAATGCTTGAACATGAAATTGGTGTGGGATGAGTTAGGCAAGCATGGTAAAGTAATAATCCAAATGACATGTTCAATTGATTGTGAATTGGTGTGTTTAGACTTGGTATAAAATGAGTAAGCAAAACACATGTATGATGTTATATGAATATTACAATTGAATCTTAATAGAGGATGTTTAATCATTTACTTGATGCTACATTGTATGTGTCTATAATGTATTTAAGTATGTGAGGTATTAATGGTAACAAAAAGGCTTGGAAAATAACCTAGGTGCTAGCCAGACAGGCAGAAACATGACCATGTGTCTCAACCGTGTGGAGGAGACGGCCTAGCACACAGGCATGTGATTTGACCGAGTGGTTCAATTTGTTTTGCTGACGTCATAAACACAGAGTTACACGGCCTGAGGATACGGGCATGTTGGAGAGACACAGGCGTGTCCCTGTGTCCACACGGGCATGTGACCCTGTTTCATGAAAATTTTTATAATTTTCCCAAAACTTTCTAAAGCTCTCGGTTTAGTCCTGAACCACCCCAATGTATGTTTTAGGCCTCAAAGGCTCGTATAAGGGACGATATACATGCATTTGAAAAGTTTTAATTTTGGGTGAAATTTTGTGACCCGGTTTTGCATGTTTGTGAATGTTTAAGCCCGATAACGCTTAGAACCCTGTCTTGGTATTAGATACGTGTAAGGGGTGTTACATATCCTAACTATTCCTAGGGTTCGTACGGGGCTTTACAGACGTCGAAACTTTGTCGATACTTTCTCAGATATCTCATATTCAATTCAATAAGCCATTCATCATTGTTCAATAACATTTAAACATAAGTAAACCATTACAAACACATTTATTTGTATAGAATTACTTCGTACGGATTCGGACGAACGAAGTCGACTATTCAACGACTTTCGACTTTCCCCGATCTAATTTCGTTTTCTTTGGTTCTTGATCTATACATATTCAAATTTATCTCATTTATTCAAAAAATCGTTCAAATCAATCCATAAACACACATTTTGGGCATTTTACAAATTAGCCCTCATATTTTCACATTTTGGCAATTTAGTCCCTATTTTACAAAATCACAAAATAAACAAAATACAAAAAATTTGCATATACCCATGTCAGGCCGAATTCTCATACCATTCATATAAGCCCATATGTTTCATTTATTTTAAATTTTAGCCCTTCAAACTATCATTTTCATAATTTAGCCCAAATTACTCAAATTTATCAAAAATTCGAAGACAAAACATGTTAACTAAATACATATCTTTCATTTTTCATCATTTAACAACACAAAACTCATAATTTCATCAATGGCTCAATTCGAAATCATCCACAAAATTAGAAATTTAGACACGGGCTTTATAGAATATCAAGCAACGATCACAAAAACGTAGAAATTATCAAAAACTGAACAAAATCCATACCTTAATCAAGAATATGAATAGCTGAACCTTAGAACCAAATTTTCTTCTTCTTTTTCTCTAATATTCGGTTATGGATGATAGAAAATAAGATGATTTTAACTTTTCTTTTATTTAGTATATCTTTTATGCTTAGTTTACCATTATACCCTTAATGGAATAACATTAAAATCCCATTAACTTTGGCATTTTTGTCCATTCATTAATCTAGTGGTTTATTAACCACATAAGGACCTCTCATTAAAAGAGACATAACAATTAAATACTTTAACAAATACCATGCAACTTTTATGTTTTACGCGATTAAGTCCTTTTTACAAATTAATCACACAATTGATCTAATTTTCATATGAAACTTTTACACATGCTAATTCACATATTATAGGCACAGAAAATAATATTAGAATATTTTTTTGACTCAGATTTGTGGTCCTGAAACCATTATTCTGACTAGGGTCTAAACTGGACTATTACAATTCTCCCCTTAGGGATTTTTGTCCCAAAAAATCTTACCGTTGAACAGATTCAGATATTATTGTCTCATAGTATCTTCGGGCTCCCATGTAGCGTCTTCAATAATGTGTCGATGCCACATCATTTTAACTAATGGAATTTTCTTATTTCGCAATTATTTAACCTCACGAGCTAAGATATACAAATCGATTCTTCATCGTAGGTTATATCAGACTGAATCTCAATATTAGACGGAGAAATTAATGTGCAGGATCAGATCTATATCGTCGAAGCATCAATACCTGAAATAAATTGTGATTCTTTTTTAGCTCAGGTGGCAACAACAATCTATAAGCAACCGGCCTGATACGCTCGGTAATCTCATACGGCCCGATAAACCTCGGACTCAATTAGCCTTTTCTACTGAATCGAAGTAATTTCTACCACAGGGATACTTTCAAAAACATTTTTTCACTTATCTCAAATTCAATATCTTTTTGTTTCAAATCTGCGTAAGATTTTTGATGATCAGAAGCTGCTTTCAGATTATCTCGAATCACTTTTACTTTTTATTCAGTGTCTTTTATCAAATCGACCCCGTCTATCTTATTCTTACTGAGCTCAGTCCAATAGAAAGGTGTACGCCATTTGCGACCAAATAAGGCTTCGTATGGTGCCATTTTGATGCTTGATTGAAAAATGTTATTATAAGCGAATTCAATCAAAGGTAAATAATGTTCTCACGTATCTTCAAACTCAAGAATGCAACATCTCAACATATCCTCAGGTATCTGAATAATTCGCTCGAATTGACCATCTGTCTGCGGGTGAAAAGCAATACTGAAGTGCAATTTCTTCCAAAATCGTGATGTGAATCTCGGACCTCTGTCTGACACAATAGATAATGGCACACCATGCAATCTCACAATATCAGAAATGTATAACTCAGCTAGTTTATCAAGTGAGTAATCAGATCGTACCAGAATAAAATGAGTTGATTTCATCAATCGATCAACCACAACCTAGATAGCATCTTTGTTTCTTGGAGATAAGGGCAAACCCGAAACAAAGTCCATTGTCACTCTATTCCATTTCCATTCCGAAACCATAATCGGGTTGTAACAAACTAGATGGCACTTGATGTTCAGTTTTAACTTGTTGATAGATTAAGCATTTTGCAACAAATTCAGAAATATCACACTTCATACCAGGCCACCAATAAAGCTGTTTCAAATCATTATACATTTTCGTACTACTCGGATGTATAGATAAACGACTGTTGTGAGCTTCATTTAAAATCATCTGAATCAACTCTGGATTTCTCGGAACAAAAATTCGTTCTCGAAATCTCAGACAATCATCTTTATCAACACTGAATTCTGAATCAGAATCTAATTCATTCTGAGCACGTTTTGCTAAAATCTCATTACCAACCTTCTGAGCTTCGATAATCTGTTGAATAAATAACGGGCTTGCTTTTAATTCGGCTAAAACCAAACCATCATCGGACACAACGAAATGAGCATTCATCGAATGCAGAGCAAACAATTATTTTCGACTCAAAGCATCAGCAGCAACATTTGCTTTTCCCAGATGATAATCAATCACAGGCTCATAGTCTTTTAGCAAATCTAACCACCTTCTTTGTCGCAAATTCAGATCTTTCTGAGTCATCAGATATTTCAAACTCTTATGATCAGAATATACGTGACATTTCTCACCAAACACATAGTGGCACCAAATTTTCAAAACAAATACAACCGCAACTAACTCAAGGTCATGCGTCAGATAGTTCTTTTCGTGTGGCTTTAACTGTCTCGAAGCATAAGCAATGACTTTGCCTTCCTGCATAAAAACATATCCCAGACCATTCAACGAAGCATCACTATAAATCACAAATTTTTTACCCGTTTTGTGTTGTACTAACACTAGAGCTTTAGTCAATATGGCTTTCAACTGATCAAAGCTTTTCTAACACTTTTCAGACCATTCAAATTTAACATCTTTCTGAAGCAGTTTCATTAACGGAGTTGCAATCATAGAAAAGCCTTTTACGAACCGTCTATAATAACTAGCCAGTCCTAGAAAACTACGGACTTCGGAGACATTTCTCATAGGCTTCCAATCCAAAATAACTGAAATGTTGCTCGGATCAACTCGAATACCTGATGCTAATACAATATGGCCCAGAAAATTGACTTCTCGTAACCAGAATTCACATTTACTAAACTTCGCATACAATTTCTTATCACGCGAAGTCTGTAGCACTATTCTTAGATGCTCGACATGCTCAGATTCATCACGCGAACAAATCAATATGTCATCAATGAATTCGACAACAAATCGATCTAAATATGATCTAAATTTTTTTTTATCCAATCCATAAAGATAGCAGGTACATTAGTTAATCCGAAAGGCATAACTAAAAACTCATAGTGGTCGTACCTCATTTTGAATACAGTTTTCAGAATGTCTGAATCTTTTACTCGCAACTGATAATTGCCTGATCTTAAATCTATCTTTAAAAAACACAGTAGCTCCTTTCTATTGATCAAACAAATCATCAATTCGAGGCAGAGGATACTTATTCTTGATAGTCACTTTATTCAACTGATGATAATCTATGCACATTCTCATCGTACCATCTTTCTTTTCCACAAACAGAACAGGAGCACCCCAATGTGAGAAACTAGATCTCGCAAACCCTCAATCGGCCAACTCTTGCAGTTGAGACTTTAATTCTTTTAACTCGGTCGGGGCCATTCTATAAGGAGCTACCAAAATCAGAGTAGTTTCCGGTACTAACTCAACACAAAATTCAACTTCTCGGATCGGAGAGTTTCCGGTACTAACTCAACACAAAATTCAACTTCTCGGATCGGAGGTAATTCTGGAAGTTCTTTAGGAATCACATCAGGGAATTCACAGACAACAGGCACTGATTCAATTTTCTTTTCTGACACTTTCAAATCAATCACATAGGCAAAGTAAGCTTCACAACCTTTTCTCACAATACTCAAAGCTTTCATCGAAGATATCACAGTAGACAATTCATTCAAATCACTAGATTCAATTCGAACTATTTCATCATTCTTGCATCTCAAATTAATAGTTTTCCATTTGCAATTCACAATAGCATCATGCAAAGTTAACCAATCCATACCCATAATTATGTCAAACTCATTAAAAGGTAATAACATTAGATCGACCAGAAAACAAATGTCTCGAAACATTAACGGGCATTTCTTGCAGACTTTATTAACCAAAACACATCTACCTAGGGGGTTCGATACTTTAATTATGGATTTAGTAGACTTTATAGGCAAAGTCTTACTATACACTAAATTCATGCATATATAAGAATGCGTTGATCCTGGATCTATCAAAGCAATGACAGAAGTATCATAAAGTGTGAAAGTACCAGTTAAAACATCTGGAAATGAAGCTTCTTCATGAGCTCAGATGGCGTAGGCTCTGGTACGTGCACAAGTCTTGGATCTAACAATAGTGTCTTTTGCTTGTTTTTGACTGCCACTCACATTACCCGTATTTCTGGGAGGTCTACCACAAGATGCATCACCACTTGGCCTTGGATTTTGCACAATCTGTTGCTCGACAGATTCAGGACAATCGCGGATGAAATGGTCTAATGATCCATATTTGAAATAAACCCCGATCATACAATCTACAATAGCTTGGATGTCTTTTACCACAGTGTTTGCATTTAGGGCGATCAGATAGAACATTTCCAACACTGGCAACAAATGTAACTGGAGCTTTGAAACTCGAATGTGATCTAGCACCATCTCTACTCAAATGTCCCACATTAGCCTTTGAACGGCTATAATCATCTCTAAACTTCTTTGATGCAGACTGAAATGACTTGTTCGATGATCTCTTTTGCACTTCTTTAGCTTCTGAATCAGCTTTTCTTTTCTCTTTCCCGAGTTCTTCAGCTTTACATGCTCTTTCAACAAATACAACGAATTCTTTTATCTCTAGAATCCCAACTAACAAACTGATATCTTCATTCAAACCATCCTCGAATATTTTACACATAATTACTTCAGTCAAGACACATTCTCGTGCATATTGGCTTAGTCTTACAAATTCTCACTGGTAATCTGTAACAGACATACGACCTTGTTTAAGTTCAAGAAACTCTTTACATTTCTGATCGATAAATCTCTGACTGATGTATTTATTTCGGAATTCAACTTGGAAGAAATCCCAGGTGACTCGCTCTTTTGGAACCACCGATATCAAAGTCCTCCACCAATGATACGATGTATCTCTCAGAAGTGAAACGACACATTTTATGCATTCATCCGGATTTAAAAATAATTCATCGAACACTCTTATCGTGTTCTCTAACCAAATCTTGGCTCTTTCAGCATCATCATTTTTAGTAGCACGAATTCTTCAGCCCCATATTTCCTAATTTTATCAACTGGAGGCTTATTTAACTGAGTCGGATCAGGAACAGGTGGAATTAGGGATTGTTGTACAGTCGAATTAGTTCCAATGTATTGGGTGAACCAATCATTCATCATCTGATAGACTTCTTGTTTAGCCTCTCCATCATGGCTACTTGTAGCCAGTCTAGAGTCGGATAGGGCTCTCCCTTGCGTGGGAGCAAGAACATTGCTCTCGACATCGTTAGCTACAGATCATTCGAGATTCATTTGCTATATAAAAACACATTTTCATTGTCAGGATTCATCACACTATCACAGTTCATAAATGTGACATGTATAGCTAGACTCACATACGCTAAGTTAATCCTAGAATCGACTAAATCGTAGCTCTCATACCAACCAAATGCAACACTCCTAACCTATATCTATTGTGGGACTAGGGTTAAAGGCATTACCGGACAAATCTGAACATTTTACAAACAATTCAATAACATCATCCACAAACATAGTCAAACATCATTATAGAGTCCCTTATATAGGTCAACGAGACCTAAAAGTGCTTTAGAAAGGGGTCGGGACTAAACCGAGCTCATAATTTTTTTTCAAAACTTAAACATTTATCAAAGTTGTACAGGTCACACGCCCGTGTGAAATGGCCGTGTGCCTCACACGGCATTAGACACGCCCGTGTGTCTAGGCAGTGTCAAAATAGGGCATACATACTGACTTGATCACATGGCCACAAGACATGCCCGTGTGCCTTGGCCGTGGTCGAAACTGACTTGGGTCACACGACTAGCCACATGCCCGTGTGCCTTGGCTGTACTCAAGACTGGCTTAAAATTGTGGGGTACCCCAGGGGACACACGACCGTGTAACATGATCCTGTGTCGCACACGGCTGAGACACACGCCCATGTGTCTGCCCGTGTAGACAAAAATAGGCCATTTGGAAAGCCAATATGCCACCCAATTTGGATCAAACCTACAAACATCAAACCGAGCACATTTGCACTATAATTTCAGCTTATTTCAATACCAAAACTTACATCATTCATGCCATATTATTAACAACAAATTCATGCTTATAGCACATATCAAAACATATCATTCTATAAGCAAGAATCATAACAAAACATATGGTTTATAAACCTTAATATACTCATTCAATTTCATTCTACATTCTTACCAATTCCACAATTAAACCCATACCAAAAACTTACCAAACTTACCATTTCTCTTGGCCACTAATGAACACATCAAACATACCACCATTTCATCACATATCATATACCAAAACTCATACATATACAGCATCAAAACCAAGCCAAGTCACATGGCTAGATATAACACTTCACAAAACATATCCAAATACTTCTAGCCTATACATGCCATACTTTAATATATACATTTTCAAAAGGTATCAAAATATAGTTCGATAGTGTGGTGACGATTCTTGACGATCCCTGAGCTTCTGGTAGCTTTGATATCTATAAAACAGTTGAAAAACACACAAAGTAGGCTTTCAAAAGCTTAGTAAGCCATATGCAAATAAACTTATCAACTTAAGCATATAAACATCATAAAAATACATATACATCATGGCCAAGATACTAACATATACCACATAGTTCACATACAATTCACATATTTCCAATCCATATGCTCATATAACATATTTTCTCATAATTATATCATATGTTCACAAAGGTACGTGTACTTACCTTTCATTCTCAACATAGTGTACAATTCAAACGTACCTGAACCGGATACACATTTCATATAATCACTCGTATCTCAAAATGCTTGTTGAACCGTTTGGAGTCATAAGGATACGCAGATAACTCAGAAAGCTCATACAATGCCGACGTCCCAGACGTGGTCTTACATGTAATCAAATATCGATGCCTCTGACCCAGACAGGGTCTTACATGAAATCAAGTACGATGCCAACGTCCCAGACATCATCTTACATGTAAATCATAAGTCGATGCCAACGTCCCAGACGTGGTCTTACACAAAAACACATATCGGATCCTATGTCATGACATATGTATCCTAACTATTCCTAGGGTTCGTACGGGGCTTTTTGGACATCGGAACTTTGTCAATGCTTTCTCAGATATCTCATATTCAATTCAATAAGCCATTCATCATTTCTAAATAGCATTTAAACATAAGTAAACCATTACAAACACATTTATTTGTATATAGACTTACCTCGTACGGATTCAGACGTACGAAGATGACTATTCAACGACTTTCGACTTTCCCGGATCTAATTCTATTTTCTTTGGTTCTTGATCTATACATATTTAAATTTATCTCATTTATTCAAAAAATCATTCAAATCAATCCATAAACACACATTTTGGGCATTTTAAAAATTAGCCCTCATATTTTCACATTTTGATAATTTAGTCCCTATTTCACAAAATCACAAAATACACAAAATTTTCATATACCCATGTTAGGCCAAATTCTCATAGCATTCATATAAGCCCATATGTTTCATTTATTTTACATTTTAGTCCTTCAAAATATCATTTTCACTATTTAGCCCAAATTACTCAAATTAATCTAAAATTCAAAGACAAAACATGGCAACTAAATACATATCTTTCATTTTCATCATTTAACAACACAAAACTCATTATTTCATCAATGGCTTAATTCAAAATCATCCACAAAATTAGAAATTTAGACATGGGCTTTATAGAATATCAAGCAACAATCATAAAAACGTTGAAATTGTCAAAAACTAAACAAAATCCAGACCTTAATCAAGAATATGAATAGCCAAACCCTAGAACCAAATTTTCTTCTTCTTTTTCTCTAATATTCGGTTATGGATGATAGAAAATAAGATGATTTTAACTTTTCTTTTATTTAGTATATCTTTTATGCTTAGTTTACCATTATACCCTTAATGGAATAACATTAAAATTCCATTAACTTTGGCATTTTTGTCCACTCATTAATCTAGTGGTTTATTAACCACATAAGGACCTCTCATTAAAAGAGACATAACAATTATAACATGCTATTTTTACGTTTTACGTGATTAAGTCCTTTTTACAAATTAATCACACAATTGATCTAATTTTCATACGAAACTTTTAGACATGCTAATTCACATATTAAAGGCACATCAAATAATATTAGAATATTTTTCTAACTTAGATTTGTGGTCTCGAAACCACTATTCTGACTAGGGTCTAAATCGAATAGTTACACACTGGATCTCACAACATCGCTGATGTCTTGTTCCAACCATGGTTTTACACTGGCTCTCATGTCGTGGCCGATGCTGTAACGCCCCGAATTTGGGCCTAGAAGTATTGGGCCTTTAGTATGGGTCTGTAAGGAGAAGTGTTGGAGAAATCTTGGGTTCAAACTTGGGCTTTAACAAAAATTTTGGTTTTAAGTGAATAAAACCCTGGTTCCTTGGATGAAGGCTTTTTAAATTATTGCGGAAAATAAATGACACAAGAAAGCATGTGGTCTAGTGGTTGTGGCGTCATTAAGGTTGCAAAAGAGCCTGGGTTCAAGTCTTGGCTCTTGCAATTTATTTTGGTTTTTCTTTTAAAGGAATCTAGACGTTAGCACATATGCCTTATAATTAATTAAGGATAAAATATGACACACAAAGAGCCTGTGGTGGAGTGGCAAGGTGGCGTGTTGTGTAACTATGAGGTCTAAGGTTCAAGTCTTGGGATGTGCAATGGGGTATTTATTTTGCTATTTGAGTTGTGTAGGAGGTGGAATTGGACTGAAACTCTGTGGTTGAAGTGGTCATAAAAAAATAAGGAATTTTCCTGATGGTTGAAAGTAATCCTACATTGGGAAGCTAACTTTTGAATTGGTGAGAAGCTGGCTTTAAATAGAGCGAAGAAGATGAGTTGGTGAGGGAAAAAGTGATGAAGACTCATTACAGGATGTGCCAAGGTTAGTGATCGTGGACTTCGAATCGTTCTCATAAATAGGTGCGTATTTCACACTACTCTAGCTGTAGAGCAGCAAATGTCGAAATGCCAAAATACCGGTCACACGGTGATGGCAGCCACACGAGCGTGCAAGCGCATGTTAGGAGCTTTGACGTGATGGTTGAGGCCATCATGAGTGCTCTCGTGGGTTAGGTTGCTTTGGGCAGGATGGGCCGGGATGGGCCATGTGGGCTCATGAGCCTAAGTGGATAAATTGTATGATTGTGTAGTAATATTAGATTGGACTATGTGAATCTCATATTTGTAGGCTAGCAGTACTGAAATGCCCTTGTAGGATAGAATTACTAAAATGCCTCTGTAGGGTAGAATTACTAAAATACCCTTAACTTGAAAAATTACCGAAATACCCTCGACCTGTAAAATTACCGAAATACCCTTGATTTGTAAAATTACAAAAATACCCTCGATTTGTAAAATTACCGAAATACCCTTGATTTGTAAAATTACCAAAATACCCTTGATTTGGAAAATTATTGAAATACCATTGATTTGGAAAATTACAGAAATACCCCTGATTTACAAAATTATAGAAATACCCTTGACTTTCAAAAATTACAAAAATACCATTGATTTGCAAAATTACCAAAATACCCTTGGTTTGTAGATTTACCAATACACCCTTGTAGGGTGAAATGACTAAAATACCCCTAAAAGGTGAAAAGACTATTCTGCCCCTCTAGGGTATATGACTCACTGATAATACAATTTGATTGATTTGACTATGTTTTGACTGAGAATGTATGACTGTGATTGGACTGTTGTGACTGTGATTTGTATGATTTTTTATGCCTTGTGTATATTTGCTGCATTCATATAATATTATGTTGCACATGGGTGGGGATTATGAAACGGAGGAAGAAATTGAGGATTGCATGGTTTCTTGACGACCGTAGATCCACCGATTGAGGCTCGCATGGTTGCTTGATGATCGTGGATCCACCGATTAAGGATCGCATGGTTGCTTGACGACCGTGGATCCACTAGTGGCTTTTAAGCCCAATATATGATTATTAACGACTCTATGTCGATCATATTTACCTCAGGCTGTGTGCCGACTATATTACCGACGCTGATGGCTATGTGCCTAACATGGTACAGTTACCGATGGCTTAAAGCCAATTATTCTGATTATGGGTTTGTGCCAACCTACATATGGCTCTATGCTAACTTGATTATGGCTGTGTGCCAAATGTATTTACCTGTGGCTATATGCCTAACATACTTATTATGACTCTGTGTTGATCATATTTACTGAAGGCTGTGTGTCGATTATATTACCGTCGCTGATGGGTATTAAGCCCAATATTTGATTAGCAACTTGCTGCAATGAAGGTAGTACCGCAACCGGGCTACCATTGATGTGTATCGGATGGGTGGGTCGATATTTATATCCCTACATGATGTGTACGGGGGGACAGAGTTGGTATGTAGCGGTTGGATTATTGGGGTGGGTTGCACAGCATTGCATGTATGATATTTGGTGATATTATTACGATGTGGGCTTCGACCCAACTAAGGCTAATATGAGATAAAGCCCAAAGGCCACCGTTTTAAATAAGGATCAGGCCCAGACCATTACTGTATGCACTGTTACTGATTTTGAGAATGGGCTAGGCCCAATTGATTCTGATGAGGGCTGAGACCCGAGTGAAATTGTACTGGGCTTTGGCCCATAAACACATTATTCAGTTACTGTAATGGGCTCCAGCCCAGACTGATTCTGAATTTTGTATGTTTACTAACTATTTTAATTTAGGAGGGGATTACACACTGAGTTTTCGTAAACTCACCCCGTTTATTAACTGTGCAGGAATACCCAGTGTTAGGTGGATCGGTGTCACAGAAAGACTCAGAGACGACCACACAACTGCATATGTTTTTCTATTTCGTTTATTTAGTTAAGCACTTTGGTTTTTGATTTAGGTTGTATTAAGCACAACAGAGGCCTATTTATTTTCTTAACCTTTTATTTGGAAAATTTATTTAGTATGCTTAATATTTGTTTGAAGTAGGACACGGATTTCTAAAACAATAATTGGTTTCAAAATATCACGTTTCCGCAACTGTTTAAAATTAAGCTTCCGCAGCAAGTAAGGTTTTAAGGGAATTAACATTTCACAAGTTTAAAATGGCCAGAGATTTTAAATAGTAAGAAGGGTTTTCAATGAGAACATGACTTTCGAAAAACACTTCAATGTGACATGCCAGATTTGGGCCTAACTTTTAGGCCGGTTTTGGGGTGTTATATTTAGTGGTATCAGAGTCAAGTTGTAAAACTCGACTGTGGAAAGGGTTTTAAAATTGGATTTTTGAAAGGATTGAAAAGATTTGAAGTATTTGAGATGGTTTTCTGAATGTTTTCATGAAAGTGTGGTTACCGAGTCTCTGGCGCCGAATTCGTAAGTTTTTTGTTAGACTGTACTTAAAGTTAGATTTTGTATTTATTCAGTGTATGTTCTGGAAATCAGATTTTTTTAGTTAGCAACAATACTGTGATGGATTTCAAAGGCAAGTAAGGTCGCGAGGAGTTGCCCGTCTCCCCGGAACATAAGATGGTTCAGGAAACTGTAGTCAAGGTAAGTCTGCTAACTCAGGTAATAATAACCCAGAACTTGGTACGACTGATCCGGTTGGTGAAACACTTTAGGCTAGGCACTTGGAGTGCAGTAGGAAGAGGGATCATAGGTCCTTTTAAGTCAGGTGAGTTTTGTTTGGATGTGATGTTTGAATTTAGAAATTGTAGGCATGTGTGGTAAATATCTATTTGCTTCTGTGGTTAGATGTTTTGGTTGGGTGTGAGAGGTTTTGAGATTAAGTTAAAAGTGTATTCGTGTAGTTTAGAGCTAGAGTGCGCAGCGGGAGCATAGTGGTGTAGATTGAGCTAAGCGCTTGTTCAGATAGTTGGAAATTTTGAGGACGAAATTTCTTTAAGAGGGGTAGAATTGTAACGCCCCAAATTTGGGCCTAGAAGTATTGGGCCTTTAGTATGGGTCCGTAAGGGGGTTGTATATAAGTGTTTAATTGTACAAGGAAATGACACAATTAAATGTCTGCTTTGGTGGTAAATGGCCCTGAGAAGTGTTGGAGAAATCTTGGGTTCAAACCTGGGCTTTAGCAAAAATTTTGGTTTTAAGTGAATAAAACCCTGGGTGCTTGGATGAAGGCCTTTTAAATTACTGTGGTAAATAAATGACACAAGAAAGCAAGTGGTCTAGTGGTTGTGGCTTCATTAAGGTTGCAAAGGAGCCTGGGTTCAAGTCTTGGCTCTTGCAATTTACTTTGGCTTTTCTTTTAAAGGAATATGGACGTTAGCACATATGCCTTATAACTAATTAAGGATAAAATATGACACACAAAGAGCCTGTGGTGGAGTGGCAAGTTGGCGTGTTGTGTAACTGTGAGGTCTAAGGTTCAAGTCTTGGTATACGCAATGGGGTATTTATTTTGCTATTTGAGCTGTGTAGGAGGTGGAGTTGGACTGAAACTCTATGGTTGAAGTGGTTATAAAAAAATAAGGAATTTTCTTGATGGTTGAAAGTAATCCCACATCGGGAAGCTAACATTGGGATTGGTGAGAATATTGGCTTTAAATAGAGCGAAGAAGATGAGTTGGTGAGGGAAAAAGTGATGAAGACTCAATGTAGGATGTGCCAAGGTTAGTGATCGTGGACTTCTGCGCGTTCTCATAAATAGGTGTCTATTTCGCACTACTCTAGTTGTAGAACGGCAAATGTCGGAATGCCGAAGTACTGGTCACACGGCGATGGCAGCCGCAAGAGCATGCGAGCACACGTGTGGGAGTTTTGACGTGATGGTTGAGGCCATCATGAGTGCTCTCATGGGCTTAGGTTGCTTTGGGCACGATGGGCCGGGATGGGCTATGTGGGCCCACGGGCCCAAGTAGATAAATTGTATGATTGTGTAGTAATATTGGATTGGACTATGTGAATCTCATATCTGTAGGCTAGTATTACTGAAATGCTCTTGTAGGATAGAATTACTGAAATGCCCCTGTAGGGTAGAATTACTGAAATATCATAGAATTACTGAAATGCCCCTGTAGGGTAGAATTACTGAAATATCCCTGGTTTGTAAAATTAAAAAAATACCCTTGACTTGAAAAATTATCGAAATACGCTCGACCTATAAAATTATCGAAATACCCTCGATTTGTAAAATTATCGAAATACCCTTAATTTTTAAAATTACCAAAATACCCTTGATTTGGAAAATTACCGAAATACCATTGATTTGGAAAATTACAAAAATACCCCTGATTTACAAAATTACAGAAATACACTTGACTTTCAAAAATTACAAAAAATACCATTGGTTTGCAAAATTATCGAAATATCCTTGGTTTGTAGATTTACCATTACACCCTTGTAGGGTGAAATGACTAAAATACCCCTAATAGGTAAAAGGACTGTTCTACCCTTCTAGGGTATATGACTCACTGATAATACAAATTGATTGATTTGACTATGTTTTTACTGAGAATGTATGATTGTGATTGGACTGTTGTGGCTGTGATTTGTATGATTTTTTATGTTGTGTGTATATTTGCTGCATTCATATAATATTATGTTTTACATGGGTGGGGATTATGAAACGGAGGAAGAAATTGAGGATCGCATGATTGCTTAACGACCGTGGATCCACTGATTGAGGATCGCATGGTTGCTTGACAACCGTGGATCCATCGATTAAGGATCGCATGGTTGCTTGATGACTGTGGATCTACCAGTGGCTTTTAAGCCCAATATATGATTATTGACGACTCTGTGTCGATCATATTTACCCGAGGCTGTGTGTCGACTATATTACCGTCGCTGATGGCTATGTGCCTAACATGATACAGTTACCAATGGCTTAAAGCCAATTATTCTGATTATGGCTTTGCTCCAACCTACATATGGCTCTGTGCCAACCTGATTATGGCTATGTGCCAAACGTATTTACCTGTGGCTATGTGCCTAACATACTTATTGATGACTCTGTGTCATCATATTTATCGAAGGTGTGTACCAAATATATTACTGTCGCTGATGGCTATTAAGCCCAATATTTGATTAGCAGCTTGCTGCAATGAAGGTAGTACCGCAACCAGGCTACCATTGATGTGTATCGAATAGGTGGGTCGATTTTATCCCCACATGATGTGTACCGGGGGATGGAGTTGATGTGTAGCGGTTGGATTATTGGGGTGGGTTGCACAGCTAATATGGGCTACAACCCAAAGGCTACCATTTTGGATAAGGCTCAGGCCCAGACCATTACTGTATTCACTGTTACTGATTTTGAGAATGGGCTAGGCCCAATTGATTCTAATGAGGGTTGAAACCCAAGTGAAATTGTACTGGGCTTTGGTGCACACACACATTGTTCTGTTATTGTAATGGGCTCCGGCCCAGACTGATTTTGAATTCTGTCTGTTTACTAACTGTTTTAGTTTAGGAGGGGATTACACACTGAGTTTTTGTAAACTCACCCCGTTTATTAACTGTGCAGGAAATCCCCAGTGTTAGGTGGATCGATGTCGTAGAGGGACTCGGAGACGACCACACAATTGCACATGTTTTTCTATTTTGTTTATTTAGTTAAGCACTTTGGTTTTTCATTTGGGTTGTATTAAGGCCTCTTTATTTTCTTAACCTTTTATTTGGGAAATTTATTTGGTATGCTTAATATTTCTTAGAAGTAGGACGTGGTTTTCCAAAACAACAATTGGTTTTCAAAATATCACATTTCCGAAACTGTTTAAAATTAAGCTTCCGCGACAAGTAAGATTTTAAGGGAATTAACGTTTCACAAATTTTAAAATGGCCAGAGGTTTTAAATAGTAAGAAGGGTTTTCAATGAGAACATGGTGTTTGAAAAACACTTCAATGTGGCACGCCAGATTCGGGCCTAACTTCTAGGCTGGGTTTGGGGTGTTACAGACGCCATGTCCCATACATAGTCTTACACTAGCACACATATCACCCAAATGTCATAGCATGGATATCCAATCTATTCCTAGGTTCAATTGGGACTCTACTACATTAAATTTCATCATGCATTACTCATAAGCAATTTCAACCGTATTACTCAAAATTAATCATTTGACACATAATAATGGTAACATTGCCTTACTTACGTACAACTTACCTCGATCTACAAAAAGTAGGCGACTAGTTGAGTTTAGTCTACTTGTTTAGCCTTCTCCTGGTCTAGGCCCAGATTTTGTATTTCTTGATCTAAAAAGATAAAAATTTACAAATTTAATCATCATATTAATTAATGCATTTCATAAATCATACGTTGACAAAATGACCATTTTGTTCCTAGACTTTCACAAAATTACGATTTTACCCCTAGGCTCGTAAATCGATTTTTATCAAATTTTCTCACTAACCAATCCTAGCCGAATTCTTTATATACTAGAAGTAACCCACAATTTCCATCATTTCACGCATTTACCATATAATTTATAACCTATGCATAAATGGTCATTAGTTAGGGTTTTCATGATAACTACACAAAATTTGTTTGTTTAACAACCATGATTCATTTTCTTCCATATAAATTCAGCAAACACATGAAAACTCTCATGGAAAACCCTAGATTTTCAAACACTTTGCAAAATAGTCCCTTCATTAGTTAGATTATGCTACAAGGGTCCCAAAAGTATAAAAAATATTAAGAAAGACCATCAAAACCACTTACTTGGAAGGGTAAAGAGTGGCTGAAATTTTGAAGCTCCAAAACCCCTAAATGGCTAATATTTTCAGTGGTATGGACAAGAGATGAAAAAGCTGACAACCCCTTTCTTTTTGTTTTATTTCTAGTCAAAATTAAGATACTAACTACACCGAATTTTGACTTTTCTACTCTTATTTGTCTCTATGGCCGGTCACCCTTATTAAAATGAGTCTATTTTCCCTTTAAAGACCCCTAATTATGATTCTCTAGTAATTTAACACCATTTTCTAGACAGACAACTTTTGCCCTTTATGCAATTTAGTCCTCTTTCGCAATTGAGCATGCAATCGCTAAAATTATTTCACCAAAAATTTCATACACTCATATAAAAATTCTATAACACATAAAATAATATTAAAAATAATCTCCTCGACCTCGGGTTAGTGATTCCAATACCACTGTTTTGACAAGGCCAAAAAATCAGGCTGTTACATTTCAGGACCACAAATCTAAGTCAAAAAATATTTTAATATCAATTTACGTGCTTACAATATGTGAATTGACATGTGTGAAATTTTCGTATGAAAACTTGATCGTTTGTGTGCTTAATTTTGAAAAAGGACCTAATTGCATAAAATGTAAAAGTGGCCTTCTATTTTTTAAAGTGCCTAATTTCTATGTCTCTTTAATTGTGAGGTCCTTATGTGGTTATTTGACCACGAAATTTATTGAATGACATTAATGGACATTAGTTGATACAATTTTTAATGTATATTATAAGGCTATAATAGTAAATTGTGTATTAATGTTTATTATTTAAACAAAACATAATATTGGCTTCTTTTATTCATTATTTGGCCAAATATATCAAACTAAAAATAAAGAAAACTCAAGATTAGGGTTCGGTTAAGAGATTTGGTGATTTAGGTATGTATTTTGTTCGGTTTTTGATAATTTCTACGTTTTTGTAATTCGGTTTTTGATAATTTCTACGTTTCTGTAATCGTTGCTTAGTAATCTATTAAGACCATGCCATAATTTCTGATTTTGTTGATGATTTTGAGTTATGCCATTGTTGATAGTGTGAGATTTATGAAGTTTGATGGTAGTAAATGAAAGAAATGTGTTAGATTACTATTTTTTGTCTTTGAATTTTTTATGAATTTGAGTAATTTGGACTAAATTGTAAAAGGAAGATTTTGAGGGACTAAAATGTGAAATAAATGAAATATATGGGCTTATATGAATACTATGAAAATTCGGTTTAACATGGGTATATAGAAATTTTGTGTATTTTGTGAGTTTGTGAATTAAGACTAAAGTGTCAAAATGTGAAAATGTGAGGGCTAATTTGCAAAATGCCCTAAATATGTGTTTTTGGATTGAGTTGCGTGATTTGGTGAAGAAAAGGGTTAATTTTTAATGTGTTTAGATCAAGAACCAAAGAAAACAGAATAAGATCGGGGAAAACGAAAGTCGTTAAATAGTTGCTCTTTTCCATTCATTTCTGTACGAGGTAATTCAATATACAAATAAACATGTTTGAGTTGATTTATTCATGTTTATATGACATTGAATTATGTTGAATGGCTATATAAGAGCTCAATATGTGATATCCGAGAAAGTTCTGATAATGTGACAACGTCCGAAAAGTCCCGTACGAACCATAGGAATAGTTATGATACATATGTCATGACATAGGATCCGATATGTGTTCTCGTGTAAGGTCACGTTTGGGACGTTGGCATCGATTTGTGATTTACTTGTAAGATCATGTCTGGGACATTGGCATCGTATTTGATTTCGTGTAAGACCCTGTCTAGGACAGTGGTATCGATATTTGATTACATGTGACAAAATTATGAGAAAATATCCATTATGGGAAAATGAATGGGGAATATGTGAAATGTATTTGAGCTATGTGTTTTGTGATAGCATTTGGTTAAGGAGTATATGTATATTATGATGCTTATATGTTTATATTATTAATTTTGTTTGTATATGGCTTACTAAGCTTTTGAAAGCTTACTTTGTGTGTCTTTTAACTATTTTTTTAGATATCGAAGCTACCGAAAGCTCAGGAATCGTCGAGGATCATCACCACACTATCATACTATATTTTGGTACCTTTTGAAAGTGTAACTATTGAAGTATGGAATGCATAGGCTAGAAGTATTAGAATATGTTTTGTAATGTGTATATCATGCCATGTGATATGGCTAGATTATAGTTAAATTTATGGTTTGAATTTGGTATATGATATGTGATGCAATGTTGCTATTATGAGGTGTTTTTGGTTGGCCAAAAGTAATGGTCAAATTGGTAAGAATTTGGCATGAGAATGAATGAGGTAAATTGATGTTACAAATCATATGTTTTGGTATGTCTTTAGCTTATGAATGTTATGTTTTGATTTGTAAATTATGAATGAAATAGGTTGATGAATATATGATATTAATAATTTATGGTTTGGGTTTGAAATTGGTTGAAAATATGATGCTTATTTGATGCTTGTAAAGAGGACCCTTAATGGGTGGCAATTTGGACTTGCAAATGACCTATTTTTGCCCACACGGGTAGAGACACGGGCATGTGTCTCAGCCGTGTTGCTCGAGGGCCATTTCAAAATAAGCCTAGGCAGAGCACACAGTCGCACACACGGGCATGTGCTAGGCTGTGTGGCCAAGGCAGTTTCGACCACGGGCTAGACATATGGGTGTGTGGTCGGCCGTATGGCCAAGTCAGTAGCCTCCCTAATTTTCACACAGCCTGGCACACGGGCATGTCTTGTGACCGTGTGGACAAGTCAGTATATATGCCCTATTTTGACATGGCCTAGACACACGGGCGTGTCTAAAGCCGTGTGGGGTACACAACCAGTTCACACGGGCGTGTGACCTGTACAACTTTAAAAAATGTTTAAGTTTTGAAAAATTTTGTATGAGCTCAGTTTAGTCTCGACCCTTTTTTAATGCATGCTTAAGTTCTCGATGACTTATATAAGGGACTTTATGGAAATGTTTGATTATGACTGTGGATGATGTATATAAATTGTTTGCAAAATGTTCCAATTTGTCTGGTAAAGCCTTTAACCCTAGTCTGGCGACGGATACGGGTTAGGGGTGTAACATTTGGTTGGTATTAGAGCTACGATTTAGTCGATTCTAGGGCTAACATAGTGTATGTGAGTCTAGCTATACATGCCATATATATGAACCGCGATAGTGTGATGAATGCTCACAATGACAAGATTATGCTATAAGGGTCCCAAAAGTACAAAAATTATTAAGAAACACCATCAAAATCACTTAATTGTAAGGGTAAAGAGTGGCTAAAATTTTTGAAGCTCCAAAACCCCTAAAATGGCTAATATTTTCGGTGGTATGTACAAGAGATGAAAAAGATGACAACCTCTTTCTTTTTTGTTTTATTTCTAGTCAAAATTAAGCTACTAACTCACCTAATTTTGACTTTTCTACTTTTTTTTGTCTCTATGGCCGGCCACCCTTATTAAAATGGGTCTATTTGCCCTTTAAAGACCCCTAATTATGATTCTCTAGTTATTTAACACCATTTGCTAGAAAATCAAAACTTTTGCCCTTTATGCAATTTAGTCCTCTTTCGCAATTGAGCATGCAATCGCTAAAATTATTTCACCAAAATTATCATGAACTCATATAAACATTCTATAACACATAAAAAAATATTAAAAATAATTTCCCCGACCTCGGTTTAGTGATTCCAGCACCACTATTTCGAAAAGGCCTAAAAACCGGGCTGTTACATTTTGGGACCACAAATATGAGTCAGAAAAATATTTTAATATTAATTTCTGTGCTTATAATATGTGAATTGACATGTGTGAAAGTTTCGTATGAAAACTTGATCATTTGTGTGCTTAATTTTGAAAAAAAACCTAACCGCATAAAATGTAAAAGTGACCTTCTATTTGTTAAAGTGCCTAATTGCTATGTCTCTTTAATTGTGAGGTCCTTATGTGGTTATTTGACCATGGAATGTATTGAATGACATTAATGGACATTAGTTGGTGGAATTTGAAATGTATATTATAAGGCTATAATAGTAAATTGTGTATTAATTAAACAAAACATAATATTGGCTTCATTTATTCATAGTTTGGCCAAATATATCAAAGGAAAAATAAAGAAAACTCAAGCTTAGGGTTCAACTAAGAGATTTGGTGATTTAGGTATGTATTTTGTTCAATTTTTGATAATTTCTACATTTTTGTAATCGTTGCTTAGTAATCTATCAAGCCCAAGCCATAATTTCTGATTTTTTTGATGATTTTGAATTATGCCATTGTTGATAATGTGAGCTTTATGAAGTTTGATGGCAGTAAATGAAGGAAATGTGTTAGATTACTAAGTTTTGTCTTTGAATTTTTTATGAATTTGAGTAATTTAGACTAAATTTAAAAAAGAGATTTTGAGGGACTAAAATGTGAAATAAATTAAATATATGGGCTTATATGAATACTATGAGAATTCGGCTTAACATGGTTATATAGAAATTTTGTATATTTTGTGATTTTGTGAATTACGGACTAAAGTGTCAAAATGTGAAAATGTGAGGGCTAATTTGTAAAATGCCCTAGATATGTGTTTCTAGATTGAATTGAATGACTTGATGAATAAAAGGGTTAAATTTGAATATGTTTAGATCAAGAACCAAAGAAAATGAGATTAGATCGGGGGAAAACGAAAGTCGTTGAATAGTTGCTTGTTTCCGTTCATTTCCGTACGAGGTAAGTCAATATACAAATAAATGTGTTTGAGTTGATTTATTTATGTTTATATGACATTGAATTATGTTGAATGGCTAATGAGAGCTCAATATGTGATATCCAAGAAAGTTCTGATAATGTGACGATGCTCGAAAAGTCCCGTACGAACCATAAGAATAGTTAAGATACATATGTCATGACATAGGATCTGATATGTGTTCTTGTGTAAGGCCACGTCTGGGACGTTGGCATCGATTTGTGATTTACGTGTAAGACAATGTCTAGGACATTGGCATCATATTTGATTTCGTGTAAGACCTTGTCTAGGACAGTGGCATCAATATTTGATTACATGTAAGACCACGTTTGGAACGTTGGCATTGTACGAGCTTTCTGAGCTATCCACATATCCTTATGATTTCGAACGGTTCAACTGGCATTCTGAGAAACAAATGATAATATGAAATGTGTATCCGATTCAGGTATGTTTGAAATAGTATATCATATTTGATGTTGAAATGTAAGTATATGTATCTTTGTGATCAAGTGATTATATGTGACAAAAGTATGAAAAAATATGCATTATGTGCAAATGAATGGGGAATATGTGAAATGTATTTGAGCTATGTGTTTTGTTATAGCATTTGGTTAAGGAGTATATGTATATTATGATGTTTATATGTTTATATTGTTAAGCTTATTTGTATATGGCTTACTAAGCTTTTGAAAGCTTACTTTTTGTGTCTTTCAACTATTTTTTAGATATCGAAGCTATCGAAAGCTCGGGAATCGTCGAGGATCATCACCACACTATCGAACTATATTTTGGTACCTTTTGAAAGTGTAATTATTGAAGTATGGCATGTATAGGCCAGATGTATTAGAATATGTTTTGTAATGTGTATATCATGCCATGTGATATGGCTAGATTATGGTTAAATTTATGGTTTGAATTTGGTATATGATATGTGATGCAATGTTGCTATTATGAGGTGTTTTTGGTTGGCCAAAAGAAATGGTCAAATTGGTAAGAATTTGGCATGAGAATGAATGAGGTAAATTGATGTTACAAATCATATGTTTTAGTATGTCTTTGGCTTATGAATGTTATGCTTTGATTTTTGAATTATGAATGAAATAGGTTGATGAATATATGATTTGAATAATGTGTGATTTGGGTTTGAAAATGGTTGAAATTATGATGCCTATTTGATGCATGTAGGGAGGACCCTTAATGGATGGCAATTTGGCCTTGCAAATGGCCTATTTTTGCCCACACGGGCGTGTGTCTTAGTCGTGTTGCTCAAGGGCCATTTCAAAATGAGCCTGGGTAGAGCGCACGGTCGCACACACGGGTGTGTGCTAGGCCGTGTGGCCAAGTCAGTTTCGACCACGGGCTAGACACACGGGCGTGTGGTCCGCCGTGTGGCCAAGTTAGTAGCCTCCCTAATTTTCACACGGCCTGGCACATGAGCGTGTCATGTGGCCGTGTCGACAAGTCAGTATGGATGCCCTGTTTTAACATGGCCTAGACACACAGGTGTGTCTAAAGCCGTGTGAGGTACACGGCCTGTTCACACGGGCGTGTGACCTGTACAAATTTGAAAAAATTTTAAGTTTTGAAAAATTTTGTATGAGCTCGGTTTAGTCCCGACCCCTTTTTAATGCATGCTTAAGGTCTCGATGACCTACATAAGGGACTCTATGGAAATGTTTTATTATGATTGTCGATAATGTATATGAATTGTTTGTAAAATGTTCCGATTTGTCTGGTAACGCCTTTAACCCTAGTCCAGCGACTGATACGGATTAGGGATGTTACAAGTCTATTCTTCCAAGTCTGAAATTTTGATTGGCTGCGCTGGTTCTAGTTATGTAGGAATATCCTCTTATTCAGTGTCATTGTTTGATGCAGCTTACTTCTATAAAATAGAATTTCCTACTACTCAGGCAAGATCCCAATCGGCGATTATACCTTGGCCATGTCCTATAGTCTTTACGTTTGCACGAATACTAGCCTTTAAGTATAAAATTGTTATCGTAAAAGGGAAATATGCTAGACCAAAACACATTGCGACACAGTTTCGAATTTCTTTTAGAATGATTTTTCCCATATTAATGGTTTTTGTTTTCATAATTAAGTATAGCAAGACCATTCGTTCCACTGAAATCATAGTCCCATTTGAGATAAACATAAGACTAAATCAGACAAAATAAAACCATATCTTCACAAATGGGGTCAAGTATTCTTTACGACAAGTATAAGTCCTGTGTTTCGACACAATCCGTTTAGGACCCAGAATTGTGAGTTATAGTAGAATTTCTTGCAATTTCTCTACCTCAATATTTTCCATTAAGGAAGAAAATTCATCATTTTCAAAATCAGTAATTAATAAAATTCATTAATGGAACTTGGGTTTAGAGGTACCTTAACTCCTTAGACAAAAACTTTTGTTAAAGCACTTGAGGTCAAATTTGCATAAAATTCTTGAACTAACTCATTGTACGAATTTGACCTTTTATCACAAAACACTTCCCACTTTAAAGCTTCAACAACTTTTTGAATGCTCGCCATAAAATTCATGTAGTTACTTTTTCCCAAAGTACAACCTTTCACTGGAAGCATTTGTTGTTCTTGAATATGCTCTCGCATCTTGCCTTAGCTTCTTTGGAATGAAATTTATCTTGTAATTCTTCGATTTTGATCAAGGCACGAGTTCTTTTATGATGCACGATTCAACTTGAACATCACATAAGAAGACAAGTAATAATTTCCCACAATTTAATTAGAAAAATATTAACAATTCAAATAAAATTGAAAAGTTAAATTAAATGATAATTTTGAGAAGAATGTTCTTACCACCTTTATTTAAAATTGATGAAGACACAATAGATGAATTGATGGTTGCGAGGGGTAGGCTTAAGGGTGGCTAACGACAGGTTGTGGTGGAATTAGGTGGTGTGTCGGCTTTTGGGTGGCAGCTAATGGGCATCAATGGTTGGGGGGTTAAGGTAGATGATATGTGGCAGTGGATAGAGGAAAAGTGTGAGGTTGACAATTGGTAGGGTGATGTGAAGAGGGAGGGAAGGTGGTGGTGTTTGAAGTAATTTTGAGGTAAAAGTTAACACAAACTCTTAATAAAAATAAGCTTAAATTATTATTAAAATATTACTACTCCTAATGCTACACAATGTTAATAACAATTAGTATATAATATATAATATATAGTATATAATATATAATATATTAATATATTATTTTTCATTATCTTATTTATTAAAATTAAAAATTGTGAACTTTTATTTTAGCTGTTTAAAATATTTACAGAAAACACAGCTAATTATTGAAAATAATTCAATTAAGTATCAGGACTGAAAAATAATTTGAAAAGGAAACAAAAAAAAACCCTAACACTTGATCAAAATTGACCCTTTTATTCAGTAAATTAAAATTTATTTTACCACTTAGAAAATATTTTCTTAAAAAATTATGTTAAAATTAATTTCCAAGAAAGGTTGGAAGGGTCATAAACAGTCCCTCTTAAATTTCAATCTCCTAGAAAAAATTTATTTTAATATAAAAATCTAGAAAATATAACCTAAGTCATTTATTTGAAAATAATAATGAAAAACTAAGAATCCAATAAAATGAGTAAAGTTTTATTTTGCTCGATTTTATCACCCTAGTAATGTTTCAAGTGTTGAGCGTTAACTCTGAAATTACCTTTCTTATCGTGAAGCTCAACAACCCCATATGGGAGGACCTGATGAATACTGAATGAAATAGACCAACGAGATATTAACTTACTTGGAAAGAATTTTAATCAGGAATTGAACAAAAAAACTTGCTGACTTACTTCAAATTCTCAAAATTTGATGTCCTTGTCATGCAATCTTTTCAATCTCTTCTTGAACAATTTGGCATTTTACAATAACATTCAAAATTCTTCTAACTCATTAAGTTGAAGCATCCATTTCTCTTTAGCAAGCTTGAGATTCAAATTGGGCTACTTGAAAGCCCAGTAATCTCTATGTTCTAACTCCAATGGCAAATGATAGGCTTTTCCAAAAATTAACTGATAGGGAGACATCCCTAAGGTGTTTTGTATGCTGTCCTGTAGGCCCATAAAGCATCATCTAGTATTTTGGACCAGTCTCACTGATTTGGACAAACTACCTTCTCAAGTATACCTTTTATATAACAACCCGTTTTTAGTGAAATCAAAACAGTGGTTTCGGGACCACAAATCCAAAGTCAAAAAATTTATTTTGTTATTATTTTAATGTCTGCAGCATGATAGTAACATCATATAAAAATTTCATGAAAAAAATTTATCGTTTGTATGTTTAATTTGATAAAAAGGACTAAATTGTATAAGGTGCAAAATTGGAGTGCTATAAGTAAAAAGTATCAAATTACTATTAAATTGGAATATGAGTGGCCTTAAATGGTAATTAGACCATTAATAAGAGTAGTGGACAAGTATGAACATTATTAATGTAATTTAAAGGTTAAATTATAAGGTTAATAAAGTAAATTGAAAAAATAAGCATAAAATTAAGTAAATAAATAAAAATATCATCTTTCTTCTTCTTCTCCAACCAAAAATGCCTGCAAGACACCATTTTTGAACATTCAACATTCAGTCATCTCTCTTTTGTGCATGTAAGTGCATTTTTGTCCAGTTTTTAATGATTTTTATGTTTTTGGAATCATTGTAGCTTAATCTAGCTAGCCCGGGAACTAATTTGTAAAATTATTAAAAGTATAGGGTTTTACCATGAATGTATATGCATTGTTTGTGATGTTGATGGAAGAAAATGAATGGTTGTTGTTAGTTATGCAACTTTTGTTAAGTAATTTTTGATGAAATTGTCAATTAAGGATTTAACTAAAAAATAAAAATATTCATGGTGAAATTGTGAAATAAATGAAATGTGGAGCTTGCTAGGGACATATTGAAATTCGGCTATGGTGGGTTAATGGAAAATTTCATGAATTTTCATTTTATAAACTAGGGACAAAGTTGTAGTGAATTCAAAATTATAGGGGCAAAAGTGTAATTTTTCTAAAATATGATTTGTGGATTAAATTGAATAGAATGAAGTTTGAATTAGTTACATTTGATTATATAGATAAAAGAAAAGCAATGTACAGATTTAGATCGGGGAAAAGAAAAAGTGTTTGATTAATCGATTGTATTTCTCCGTTCATGTTTGAGGTAAGTTCGTATATTTAATTAACATTGAATTATGTTTGATTTAAATGTTTTTATGTTATATTCTTGGTATGAAGACTCTACAAAAATATCCAAGGTTTCAGCAACTTTCGAATCCCGTTTGAACCTTAGGAATATATAAGACACAAATGACATGTCATTAGGGGTTACCATGTTTCGGGTGCTGATCTTATACGTCCTACCAGTGGCTGAGTTTTTGGCATGTTACGGTTACTTGATAGCTTGTGTGAGCAGCACCATATAGCTTAGTCCTGACTAACAACTTCTGTGAGCAGACCCATTTATGGCTTGAAAGAGAGCAAATATATGAGATATGAGACAGTAGTGGTTTCGACCACGTGTTAGCACATAGTGTGTGAGATTCCTGAGTATCTGATATTATTCTAGTGGTTCAACAGGGATATAAAAAGGGAAGGGTCAGTATAAGCTTCGATTTATAATGTCATGAAAGCATGAGAAAGGTATGAGATGATAGTGATTAAACATTTTTAGTATGTTCATAATAGTATCAATGTTTATATTAAAAGCTTAAGAAAGCTCTTTGTTGCGTAATGAATTTGATTAAGTTATGTGCTAATCATTATTGTGAATTATTGTTGGTGCTTAGGCTTGTGCCGAGTAATGTTGGATATGTACATTAATTGCCTTTAAGCTTTTATAATGAAATGGTAAGTGTTGTTTATGATTTACGAACTTACTAAGCATTTTATGCTTACTTGTGTGAATTTCTCCTATGTTTCTAGATAATTGGAGGATTGTATGGGTTGGAAGCTTGTCGGAGATCCATCACACTATCCATCGGCTAAATCGGTAGATTTTGATAGTTTTGAGCCGTGGTTATAATGGCATGTATAGGTGTCTTGTTTGATGAATTTAACTATTATGTGTGACTTGTATATATGACCTTTTTGTTTTGATCTAGTTAGTATGAAGATATGAATATTTGGTATTTTGTGTGGATGTATCTTGAGGTGGTGGTAGTTAAAATGATAGAAATGAAATGGAGTTTATTATGGTCTTTTATGAATTGTTGGTTGGTATGGGTTGAGGTAGTACATTTTATGGTTAATGGTTAGATTTGGTAGCTTGATTGTGGTTGACTTTAAACCAATATGGTAAGGTTCTAGATTGATGTGAAAATGGCTAAAATGGTATTTGTTGTGCATATATATTTAGTAATTGAATATCATGGCAAAGGTGATACTGAAATTGTTCAATGTGTAGTTTGAATGATGGACGAATTGGTTAGGTGTTTAGGCAAGTTTGATTGTTGAGATTGAGGTGCCATTTTGGCATATTGGTTGAATGGTTAATTCCTTTAAAGTTTAAGCTTGAATATGCATATGTAAGTGTGTTTAAAATACATGACTTTACATACAATTGGCTTGTGCAAGTGGTAGGAGTTTGGGTAAGAAAAATGGCTTGGAAATGGCTTATTTTTTGGTCCACACGGGTAGAGGCACAGGCGTATGTCTTAGCCGTGTGTGACACATGGTCATGCGACACGACCATATGTCCTTTATAACTTTCAAAAGGTTGCAAATTAGGCTGTTACACGGCCTAGCACACGGCCTAGCACACGGGCATGTGGCTTGGCCTTATGACCCAAGTTAGTGAGTTACACGAGTACGGACACGGGCTGGGACATGACCGTGTGTCCCTAATTCAGATGCCCACACGACCTAAGACACGGGCGTGTCTCTTGGCCCTGTAAGTCACACGGCCTGGCCACACGGTCGTGTGACCCCTGCAGTTTGAAAAGTATTTAACTTTTTCCAAAAAATTCATATGTTTCCAATTTAGTCTCTATTAGTTTCTAATGTCTTTTTAGGGCCTCGAGGGCTCGTAAAAGGGACCATGTGTATCATTTTGGTTGATATTACTATGATTTATGTTGTGGTTTGTTTGTAATAATAAAATGTAAGTTATTTGATGTTATACTCTGGTAATACTCTGTAGCCTTAATCCGGCGACAGATACGGGTTAGGGGTGTTACATTTTATCTTTTTATTTTCCAATTCAGCTTGCCCATTTGTTTTTTGATGGTAAGCTGTGATAATCTTGTGCTTCACTCCATGTTTATCGAGCAACCATTTCAACCATTTGTTCACAAAATCAGACCCCTCATCACTGATGATAGCCCTAGGAGTTTCAAACCTTATGAAAACATGTTTCTGCAAAAAAATTCATTACTACCTTGGCATCATTCGTCGAATCTGCCTTAGCTTCAGTCAACTTCTATACGTAATCTATTGCTACCAAAATGTACCTATGACCAAAAGGAGGAAAATGACCAAGAAAGTCAATACCCCAAACATCAAATAATTTTACCTCAATAATGTTAGTTCGTGGCATCTCGTTTCTGTTAGATATATTTCTGACTCTCTGTCATCGATCACAACTTTTCATGTAGGCATATGCATCTTTGAACAGAGTTGGCCAAAAGAATCCTGCTTGTAATGTTTTGGCCATGGTACGTGACAATGATATAAAATTTCATGTACCTCATTTTCTACCACACATATCCTTATAATTTGATCTTCGCATTGTTTGAAAAAGTATGGCTGCTCCAAGAAATAGTACTTCACATTGTGAAAAAACTTTTTCCTTTGTTGATACGTCTTACCAAGCGGCATCAAGCCAAAAGCTAAATACTTAGCAAAATCAGAAAACTAAAGGATGTTATGGACATGATTTACCTTAAGTACGTGCTCATTCGGAAATGTTTCCTGAATGGGTATAAGAGGAGAAGTTCCTTCTTACAACTCCAATTTGGATGAGTGATATGGTACTGGATTTTTTACCCCTTTTCAATCTTGAATTTCTAGATCGAACTCTTGAAGTAGAGGTACCCATTAGATCAATCTAGGCTTAGCATCTTTCTTGGCAAGTAAGTATTTAATTGCCGAATGATCCGTATACACAATCACTTTGGTACCTACAAGATAAAGTTGAAATTTGTCAAAAGAAAATACAATAGTAAGTAACTCTTTTTCTGTTACCATATAATTCAGTTGAGCTCCCGTCAAATTTTGACTTGCGTAGTAGATGGGATGAAAAACCTTGTTCCTTCGTTGGCCCATTACAACTGCTAACGCGAAGTAACTTATATCACACTTTAATTCAAATGGCAATTCCCAATCAGGTGTGATAATAATTGGTGTTGAGACCAATCGATTCTTCAAATCATTAAAAGCTTCCAAACATTCCTCATCAAAGTTGAATGTTGTGTTCTTCTCCAATAATTTGCATAAGGGTTTAGCAATTTTGGAGAAGTCTTTGATGAATTTTCGATAGAATCCGACATGTGCCCAAAAGCTCCTAACACCCTTTACAGATGTTAGAGGTTGGAATTTCTCAATGACATCTACCTTTTCTTTATCTACCTTAATCTCTCATCTCGTTATTCGGTGCCTCAAAACAATACCTTCTCGTACCAAGAAGTGACACTTTTCCCAGTTGAGTATAAGGTTTGTTTCTTCGCACCACCTTAGTACATTTGCTAGATTGGCTAAGCTATCATCGTAAGTATCTCCGAACACTAAAAAAATCATCCATAAAGACTTCCAAAAACTTCTCCACCATGTCACTAAAAATTGCCATCATACACCTTTGAAACGTAGCAGGAGCATTACATAAACCAAAAGGCACACGTCTAAAGGAAAATGTACTATACAGGTTGTGAATGTTGTTTTGGGTTGATCCTCTAGTGCTACTGTGATCTAATTGTACCCTCAGTTTCCATCTAGAAAATAATAATAGTCTCGTACTATGAGTCTATCCAACATTTGATCCAAGAACAACAAAGGAAAATGGTATTTCCAAGTCGCCTTCTTCAATTTCTGGTAATCTATGCAAATTCTCCATCTCGTAGCTATTCACATTGGTATTAACTCATTGTTTTCATCCTCCACGACCGTAATACCTCCTTTTTTTTTTGGTATGCACTGAACCAAACTTACCAATGAACTCCCTGAGATGGGGTAAATTATATCTACATCTAACCACTTAATAATTTATTTTTTCACCACATCCTTCATAATGTGGTTCAGTCTCCATTGTCCATCAACCATTCTTTTTTCACCATATTCTAGGATGGTTTTGCATGCACACGGGTGGAATAACTTAGTTGGTTGAGTTGAAATAATCACAACCAAAGTAGAAGCATCACCAAAATAAACATATTTCAAATATAAAGGAAATACCTTAAGTTGTAATTTAGGTGGCTCTTCGATTGATACTTTTGGTTAAACATAATCCTGGATTTCTAATTCCAAAGATTCAAAGCGAGATTGAGGAATAAATCCCTTTCGGTTAGTTTCAACAGAATTGAGATTAAGATTGTTCTAGTGGGTCCTCAATAGAATTGAGTTCTCATTCCACAATTAACTCCTTTAACTCGACCACTGCAGAACAATCATCAATTGCATCAAGAAAACATATAGATTTAAAAAAATTGAATGTTACCTAGTCATATTAATCACGCATGGTAAGCTTACCCTTTTACATGATACGAGTTGACGCGGAGGAAGTGGAAGAAGGATCGAATTCAGGTTGTTCGACTCAAGAAGAAAACATTTGGATGTGACCTAAAAGGAAGAAACCAAATAAATTTAGAAAATAAGAAAGGAAATAAGAAAAATAAAAAAATTAAAGGATAAATATTCAAAATAAAAACTGAATAACGAAAAGATAGATTAAAGTAAAGTGGAAGATGGAACGATAAACCTATGGATATGATGGATAGAGGGAAAAATGTTCAATTGAGCCCTTTGAGATACAAATCACAATAAACTTAATTAATGACTCTAATCAACCCTCCAAGAAGTAATCCTTGACAAATTTAAGGATGAAGAATGAATTTCCATGACTCCTTGAAAAAAATCGAAAAGAAAACTACTATAAAACACGAGAAAGAAATCTCACACAAAGAAACAAACTCCAGAGTTGTAAACTTTATTAATGAAAATAAAATGTCTCATTAACAAACAAAGAAGAAGCCATTATATAAACTTGTAACGCCCCGAATTTGGGTCTAGAAGTTTTGGGCCTTGAGTATCGGTCCGTAGAGAGGTTGTATATAAGTAGTTAATTGTGCAAGGAAATAACACAACCGTGTATCTGCTTCAGTGGTTAAGTGCTCTGTGAAGTGTCTGAGAAATCTTGTGTTCAAACCTGGGCTTTAGCAAAAATTTTTGTTTTAAGTGAATAAAACCCTGGATGCTTGGATGATGGTCTTTTAAATTATTGTGTTAAGTAAATGACATAAGGAAACATGTGGTCTAGTGGTTGTGGGGTCATTAAGGTTGCAAGGGAGCCTAGGTTCAAGTCTTGGCTCTTACAATTTATTTTGGTTTTTCTTTTGAAGGAACCTGGACTTTGGCCTATAGACCTTATAATTAATTGTGGATATTTTGTAACACAGAAAGAGCTTGTGGTAGAGTGGCAAGGTGGCGTGTTGTGTAACAGTGAGGTCTAAGGTTCAAGTCCTGGGATGCGCAATGGAGTATTTATTTTGCTATTTGAGCTATGTAGGAGGTGGAGTTAGACTGGAACTCTATGGTTGATGTGGTCATAAAAAAAGAAAAATAAGGAATTTTCCTAATGGTTGAATGTAATCCCACATTGGGAAGCTCACATGAGCATTGATGAGAAGCTGGCTTTAAATAGAGTGAACCAGATGAGTTGGTGAGGGGGGAAGTGATTAAGACTCAATGCAGGATGTGGCAAAGTTGGTGATCGTAGACTTCGACGCGTTCTCATAAACAGGCGTGTATTCACGCCCTTCTTTGTTGGAAATCAACAAAAGCTGAAAAGCCGAAACTTTTACATTTGAGGCCTCACGAGCATACGACCGCTCGTGGGGTAAACCGAGCCCACAAACCATGGGCGATAGACTGTAGAGGCCACTACGAGTGTTCTCGTGCACTGGGCCTTGATGGGCCCAATGGGCCTCATGGGCCCGCTTGTGTAAATCTAACTTATAGGTGGGAAGTAGTTGGGCTTGTCTGTCATATCATGGCATAGGTCATTAAGGGCTTCGTTGGCCCGAAATGGGCCGTAAGGGCCCAACGGGCTCGTTGGCCCCTCACAGATTCAACCCACGACAAGTGATAAATTTTGGACTGGGCTATGTAGGTCACATAGCTGTAGCTAAATTTGGGCTAACTAGGCCACACGAGCGTGTAGGCCCACTTGGGCTGAATAATTGGTCTTAAGTCCATTTACACCATTAGGTCTATTTAGGTTACTTAAGTCGCTCGAGGTGACTGTGGACCTTTTGAGAGGTCGATTGTCTGTATCGAGACCCTAAAGGGTAAAATGACCAAAATACCCTTGATGGGTTAAAATTACTATTCTACCCCTAATGGGTGGAAATGACTGTTATACTTTAAAGGTAGGTTAATTGATGAGTGTATGATATATGCATGACCGTATCTGAGTATGAAACCTTGTGTACACTAAATATTATGACATGACATACTGTATTGGGGTTGCGATTCTGATTTGGAGGAAGTACTTTTTGGTGGCTTTGCCACATATTCTGATATTAGTGGCTACGCCACATTTACTACTATTGGCAACTTTGCTGCATTACTATTAGCAACAACGCTGCGATATTGGTGAGTTGGCTAGGTGGGTCGATTTAATCCCTATATGGTGAGTTGGTTGGTACGAGTGGTGAGCAGGATGGATTGGGTTGGGTTGCATACCTGTATTGTGATTATACTATTTTGGGCATAGGCCCAGACTGTACTATTAATGAATAGGGTTCAGGCCCAGACCTTTACTGTATGCACTATTACTGATTACACACTGAGTTTTCGTAAACTCACCCTTCTTTTAACTGTGCAGGTAATCCCCACCCTTAGACGATTTAGAGCTGCGAGGGACTCAATGGTAGCCACACGTCCGCATATTGGTTGTTAATAACTCAATTTATTTAAGCTTTATTTGGGTTTTAGTTATGTAATAAGGCTATTTGGGGGTTTTTAACTTTTAATAGTCTTTTGATTTCTTATATTAAACTGCTAGTCTAGGGAAACTTGAGTTTTCAAACTATTCACGATTTTCCAAAGAACACGAGCTTTAAACAACAAAGTTTTCAAAAGATCTTCTGCGATTTAAGTTGAATTAATATCCCAAAGGCAAATATTTTGGGCAACCATTTGTGACGAGATGATTTGCTAACCCCATACAAAAGGTTTTACTTTTAGAAATAAACTTTTATCGACAACTAAATTTTTAAACGACGCTTTGATGCAACACACCAGATTTGACCGTAGCGTCTGAGCCGAGTTTGAGGTGTTACATTTAGTGGTATAGAGACAGGTTACAAAACTTGGCTGTGGAATGGGTTTTTGTAGATTTGAATGTTAAATGATGTGGTTGGTAATGTGGCACACTGAGTCTTCGGTACCAAATCGGTAAGTTTTTTTGACACTAATTATTGTTATGAACTGAAATGTACTACCACTTAGTAGAGTCTTGTGTTTTTAATAAACAAGTAGAATTACACTGAAACTCTGTGGTTAAAGTAGACTGAGATTATAAAAGACTGACAACTGTAGAAGATTCTGCTCTGTGAAAAAAACTCTAATTGCTAATGTTCATAACACATTGTTAATAATTATTAAAATTATAAACTGATTCATAGGACTTTAAAACAAAGAATTCGCTATCGATATGAGCACAAGAGGTACTCGCGGAAGGGGTACACGAGGCCACGGTAGAGGCCGAGGAAGTGCTAGAGCTGGGCCTTCAGCATTGGGCCACTTACCTACTTGGGAGGCACCAGACTCACCAGTAACTGAGTTAGGGTCTCATGATTGAGCAAGGGGGGATGATGCTTTATCTCAAGTAATGCTACGAGTTCTTGAAAGGGTTGCTAGAGCATGTACTGGATCTATAGGCCGGGGGTCAATTTCGGAGTAACTCCGATCTAATGGAGTGGAAATCTTTTGGGGTGTTTTGGGTGTAGCCCCGAATGTGGTAGAATATTGGTTAGAGGCTACCGAGCGAGTAATGGATGACCTTGACTTTACTTCAGAACAATAATTAAAAGAGGCAGTGTCTTTGCTACGTGATGACGCCTACTAGTGGTGGCTCACTGTGAGAGAAGGTGCGCAAGCTGACCGTTTGACATGGGATTTCTTCAAAGTATCCTTTTTAGGGAAGTATGTGGGTGCAAGTTATGTAGACACCTGAAGGAAGGAATTTCTGAATTTGACTCAGGGAATAAAATCATGGCAGAGTACGAGGCAGAGTTTCTGCGGTTGAGTCGGTATGCATGTGGGATAGTCGCAACTGAATATGAACGCAGAGGGAGTAGGACTTTGCTGCCTTTGTGGAAAAAGCAAAAATTGCTGAGAAAGTGAAGCGCTCTTCTAGAAGGGATTTTTGACCCTCGTGTTCTTCTAGAAGGCCTGTAAAGAGGGCCAGGTTTGATGGGCCAGTTTGAGCAGTTCCTGGTATTGTTGCAAGACCGCAACCTTGAGCCGATTGTGGGTGAGCTCATCAGGGTGAGTGTTGGAAACGAACTAGGGCATGCTTTAGATGTGGATCTATGGATCATCAGGTTAAGAACTATACTCAAGGGTTTACTCAGATGCAAGTTGCAGGACAGGGTCGTGTTTAGCCTGTGAGAGGTGGTCAACAGCCACTGAGAGGCAGAGGTACTAGAAACACTAAGGTGAGATAGCCAGCCTTGGTCTATACTGCTTGTCGGATCACCTGACGTCATAACTGGTATGTTTCTAATTTATAATTTACCATACACTTCTTTAATTGATATTGGGTCTACACACCCGTATGTTGCATGCACTGTGTCCGAGACGTTCAGTATTCAGTCTGAAAATATAGATAGTGAAATGACTGTGTTGAGCCCACTGGGACAATCGGTTGAGGTTAGTAAGTTGTTCAGAGATATGCCCTTAGAAGTCCAAGGGCTGGTCTTTTCGGTAGATTTGATGGAACTGCTGTTTGGGGAATTTGATATTATATTGGGCATGGATTGGCTAGTGAAACACCGTGTGAAATTGGATTGTGCTACTAAGCGTATGGTGTTGAAGTCTACGGAGGATGAGGAGGTGGCAGTGATAGGGGAGCGAAGAGATTATTTGTCTAATGTGATTTCTGCGTTAAGGGCTGAGAAGCTGGTTTGCAAAGGTTGCGAGGCATTCCTAGCATATGTTAGTATTTCTGATTCTAAAGGTCCTTCTATGGGAGATGTCAGAACTGTCAAAGAGTTTTTGGATGTATTTCCTGAAGAGCTTCCGGGATTGCGTCCAGATCGCGAGGTTGAATTCGGTATTGAACTCCTACCTAGAACAGCTCCGATGTCTATTGCCCATTATAGGATGGCACCGAAAGAGTTGGTGGAGCTAAAGGCTCAAATTCAAGAGTTATTAGATCGAGGATTCATTCGACCGAGTGTGTCTCCGTGGGGAGCACTGATGTTGTTTGTGAAGAAGAAGGATGGATCCATGTGTATGTGCATTGATTAGCGTCAATTGAACAAATTGATTATCAAGAATAAGTACCCTTTACCAAGGATATATGATATGTTTGACCAGCTACGAGGAGCTACCGTTTTCTCTAATATAGATCTTTGATCTAGGTATCATCAACTAAAGGTTAAGAAGGCTGACGTGTACAATACTATGTTTAGAACTTGTTGACGAATGCACCAGCAGCTTTCATGGATCTAATGAACCGATTATTCCAGTCTTATTTGGATCGATTCGTAGTTTTGTTTATAGACGACATCTTGTTGTATTCAAGAACCGAGAAGGAGAATGATGCACATCTTCGTATTGTTTTGCAAGTTCTGAGGGAAAAGCAGGTTTATGCAAAGTTCAGCAAGTGTGAATTCTAGCTGCGGGAAGTGACATTTCTGGGACATGTAGTGTTTGTAGAGGGAATTGGGGTAGATCCTCAAAAAATTGAATCTGTTGTGGATTGGAAACCACCAAAGACGATATTTGAGATTCGAAGCTTTCTGGGTCTGGCTAGGTATTACATACATTTTGTTGAAGGATTTTCATTGATTGCTGCACCTCTGACTAAGTTACTGCGTAGAGGGCTACCGTTTAATTGGACTAATAAGCAGCAAGAGAGTTTTGAGAAACTGAAGGATGTTTTGACTAAGGCCCCTGTTTTGATACAGCCAGAGTCTAGGAATGAATTTACTATTTACAGTGATGCGTCGCACATTGGCTTGGGTTGTGTATTGATGCAAGAGGGTAAGATGGTTGCTTATGCGTCTCGTTAGCTCAAGCCTCACGAGAAAAATTACCCCACTCATGACTTGGAATTAGTTGCGGTGGTGTTTGCATTGAAGATTTGGAGACATTACTTATACGGTGAAAAGACGATTATTTACACAGATCATAAAAGCCTCAAATATCTTCTTACTCAAAAGGAGTTGAATCTTAGGCAACGAATGTGGATTGAGTTGCTTAAGGACTACGATTGTTCAATTGAGTATCACCCTGGTAAAGCTAGTGTGGTAGCTAACGCACTAATTCGTAGGGTTGTATCTGATTTTTGAGCAATGTTTACTCATCTCATCCTGTTCGATGATGGTAGCTTGTTAGCTGAACTGCAAATGAGACCGACTTGGATTGAACAAATTAAGGAGAAACAGTTGCAAGATGAGTCGCTAGCTTCTCATTTTCGACAAGTTGAGAATGGTGAGGCCACAGATTTCAGGCTAAATGAGAAAGGAGTACTATGCTTCTATGGAAGAGTATGTATACCGAGGGATTCTGATCTAAGGCAGTTTATACTGCAAGAGGCACATAGTCGTCCATATGCTATGCATCCTGGCCAAAACAAGTTATATTGAGATCTTTGTGAGCTGTACTGGTGGCCAGGGTTGAAACACAAAGTTATTGAGTATGTGAGTAAGTGCCTGACATGCCATCAAGTTAAGGCTGAGCATCGATTACCTTCTGGGTTACTACAACTAGTTAAAATTCCACTTTGGAAGTGGGAGAGGGTAACCATGGATTTTGTGAGTGGGCTACCCTTGACGCTGACTAAGAAGGATTCGATATGGGTGATTGTGGACTGATTGACTAAATCTGCCCATTTTATATCAATCCGCACGGATTATTTGTTACAGAAATTGGCCAAGTTGTATGCGGCTAAAATTGTGAGATTGCATGGTGTACCGATTTCTATCATATCTGACAGAGATCCTAGATTCACATCTCGATTCTGGAAAAAGTTACACGAGGCTTTGGGTACAAGGCTGGATTTTAGTACTGCGTTCCACCTTCAGACGGATGGGTAGTCAGAGAGGGTGATTCAGATACTAGAAGACATGTTAAGAGGTTGTGTAATTGATTTTAGAGGCATCTAAGAGGATTATTTGTTGTTGGCAAAGTTTGCTTATAACAATAGCTACCAGTCCAGTATTCGAATGGCACCGTTCAAAGTGTTGTATGGTCGTAGGTGTCGTATTCCTACCTATTGGACTGAGCTGGGTGAGCAGCGAGTTTTGGGGCCAGAATTAATTTCTGATACAGAAGATAAGGTGAAACTGATTCGAGACCGGTTAAAGGAAGTATCTAATAGGCAGAAGTCTTATGCAGACTTAGAGCGTAAAGAGATCGAGTACGCTGTGGGGGATTATGTCTTTCTCAAGGTCTCACCATGGAAGAAAATTTTGAGGTTTGGGCGAAAAGGCAAGCTTAGTACTAGGTTTATTGGACCTTATCGAATACTTAGGTAGGTGGGACCGATCGCATATCAACTTGAGTTACCTCTAGAGTTGGATAGGAGTCATGAGTGTTTCATGTTTCAATACTGAGGCGGTACCATTCTGATCCCTCGCACATTGTATGTTAAGCAAATCGAGGTTGGACCTGATTTGACTATCGAAGAGGAACTGGTGTAGATATTGGATCGTGATGTTAAGGTATTAAGAAAGAAATCTGTTCCACTGGTCAAAGTGCTTTGGTGTAATCACGGTTCAGAGGAAGCCATGTGGGAGCATGAGGAGGCAATACGATAGCAATACCCTCACTTATTCTGAACAGGTAAATTTCGAGGCTAAAATTTCTTAAAGGGGGTAGAGTTGTAATGCCCTGAATTTGGCCCTAGAGGTATTCGGCCTTGAGTATGGGTCCGTAAGGAGGTTGTATATAAGTAGTTAATTGTGCAAGGAAATGACACAACTGTGTATCTGCTTCGGTGGTTAAGTGCTCTGTGAAGTGTCTGAGAAATCATGGGTTCAAATCTGGGCTTTTGTAAAAATTTTGGTTTTAAGTGAATAAAACCTTAGATGCTTGGATGATGGCCTTTTAAATTATTATGTTAAGCAAATGACACAAGGGAGCATGTGGTCTAGTGGTTGTGGCGTCATTAAGGTTGCAAGGGAGCCTGGGTTTAAGTCTTGGCTCTTGCAATTTATTTTAGTTTTTCTTTTAAAGGAACCTGGACTTTGGCCTATAGACCTTATAATTAATTGAGGATATTTTGTGACACAGAAAGAGCCTGTGGTAGAGTGGCAAGGTGGCGTGTTGTGTAACTGTGAGGTTTGAGGTTCAAGTCTTGGGATGTGCAATGGAGTATTTATTTTTCTGTTTGAGCTATGTAGGAGGTGGAGTTGGACTGGAACTCTGTGATTGATGTGGTCATAAAAAAAGAAAAATAAGGAATTTTCTTAATGGTTGAAAGTAATCCCACATCGGGAAGCTAACATGAGCATTGATGAGAAGCTGGCCTTACATAGAGCGAACCAGATGAGTTGGTGAGGGGGGAAGTGATTAAGACTCAATGCAAAATGTGCCAAAGTTGGTGATCATGGACTTCGGCGCGTTCTCATAAACAGGTGTGTATTCACACCCTTCTTTGTTGGAAATCGACAAAAGCCAAAAAGCTGAAACTTCGACATTTGAGGCCTCATGAGCATGCACCGCTCGTGGGGTAAACCGAGCCCACAAACCATGGGCGATAGACTGTAGAGGCCGCCACGAGCATTCTCGTACACTGGGCCTTGATGGGCCCAATGGGTCCCATGGGCCCGCTTGTGTAAATCTAACTGATAGGTGGGAAGTAGTTGGGCTTTTTATGTCATGTGCATAGCATAGGCCATTAAGGGCTTCATTGGGCCGAAATAAGCAAAGAGGGCCCAACGGGCTCGTGGGCCCCATCAGATTAAATGCACGGTAAATGATAAATTTTAGACTGGGCTATGTAGGTCACATAGCCGTAGCTAAATTTGGGCTAAGTGGCCCATACGAGCGTGTGGTCCCACTTAGGCCAAATAATGGGTCTTAGCCCACTTAGGCCAAATAATGGGTCTTAGGCCCATTTACAGCATTAGGTTTGTTTTGGTTACTTAAGTCAGTCGACGCGACTGTGGACCTTCCGAGAGGTCGATTGTCTGTACCGAGACCCTAGAGGGTAAAATGACCAAAATACCCCTAAGGGGTGAAAATTACTATTCTACCCCTAATGGGTGGAAATGACTGTTATACCTTAGAGGTAGGTTAATTGATGAGTGTATGATATATGCATGACCGTATCTGAGTATGAAACCTTGTATACACAAAATATTATGACATGACATACTGCATTGGGCTTAAGATTCTAATTTGGAAGAAGTACTGTTCTGGTGGCTTTGCCACGTATTCTGATATTAGTGGCTACGGCACGTTTACCGCTATTAGCAACTTTGCTGTATTACTATTAGCAGCTATGCTGCGATATTGGTGAGTTGGCTGGGTGGGTCGATATAATCCCCACATGGTGAGTTGGTTGGTACGGGTGGTGAGCAGGATGGATTGGGTTGGGTTGCATACTTGTATTGTGATTATACTATTTTGGTCATAGGCCCACACTGTTACTGGATAGGGCTTAGGCCCAGAATGTATTGTTAATGAATAGGGCTCAGGCCCAGACCGTTACTGTATGCACTATTACTGTTGACCGATAGGGGATTACACACTGAGTTTTCATAAACTCACCCTTCTTTTAACTGTGCAGGTAATCCCCACCCTTAGACGATTTCGAGCCGCGAGCGACTCAATGGTGGCCACACGTCTGCATATTGTTTGTTAATAACTCAATTTATTTAAGCTTTCATATTTGGGTTTTAGTTATTTAATAAGGCCATTTGGGGGTTTTTAACTTTTAATGGTCTTTTGATTTCTTATATTAAACTACTAGTCTAGGCAAACTCGAGTTTTCAAACTATTCACGATTTTCTAAAGAACACAAGCTTTAAACAAAAAAATTTTTCAAAAGAGCTTCCGCGATTTAAGTTGAATTAATATCCTAAAGGCAAATATTTTCAGCAAACGTTTGTGACGAGATGATTTGCTAACCCGGTACAAAAGGTTTTACTTTTAGAAATAAACTTTTACCGACAACTCGATTTTTGAACGACGCTTTGATGCAACACACCAGATTCTGCCATAGCATCTAGGCCGGGTTTGGGGTGTTACAAAGCTAGCTAAATAAATCTAAAGAAAACTCTTAAGTATACTAGAACTCTAATTAACCTAAACAAGAAGTAGTTTTAAACTAAACTTTCGTTAACATAAAACTCCTAAATAACTTAAAATACTTAATAGTAATTAAAAATTCAGAATAATAAAATAATAAGAGCTGATAAATACAATATTGGGCTCAAATGTAATAAAAATTAAGCCTAAAACCCAAACCCAATATGATTTAAACTTGAACTAACAGTCCAAAACTAGTAATTCTCATCATAATCTCATCTAGAGATTTTGCTCGCATAGTCTTCACTGAAATGGTCATAATTTGAGCTCCTGAACTTAAAATAGAGTTATTTAAAGTGTGGTTAGAAGCTAAGAGATAGATCTTCAAACTCCATGAAGACATCTTAACCAAGAATGTAACAGTTTGATTTAGACCATAATCGAAACGGTGGTTTCAGGACCACGAATCTGAGTCAAAAAATATTTAAAAATTGTTTTCTGTTTTTATTATGTGTGAATTTGTATCTGTGAAATTTTCGTGCTTTAATTTTATCGTTTGAGTATCCGATTAAATAAAAGGACTTAATCGCGTAAAATGAAAACTTGGTGGTTAAATGTGAAAGTGCTTAATTGTTGTTTTCTTTATTAGTGGATTCATTTATGATGCAATTATACCATTGACTTTTTCGTTGGATGGTATTAGGCATATATTATATGGTTTTTATATTATTTCATTAAGGTTATTTATGTAAATTAAACCTTAAGTTAATATAAGTTATAATATATATCATAAAACATAAAATAAAATTAATATATGTGTTTATTTCTATGTTCTTGCTGAAAAAAAAGAAAAGAAAAACAAGTTAGGGTTCGACCATCTATTTAGCTCCATCAAGGTATGAAACTAGTTCGGTTTTTGATAATTTCTACGTTTTTGATATCGTTGCTTCGAGTACTAGTAAACCCATGCTTGAATTTTTTATTTTGGTGAATATTTTGAGTTATTCCATTGATGAGAGCTTGTGATTTTTGTTGTTTGATGATGAAATATGAAAGATATGTTTTATATTAACATGTTTTGTATTGGAGTTTTTGATATTTTGAGTAATTAAGACTAAATTGCAAAAATAATAATTTGAGGGACTAAAATATGAAATAAATGAAATATATGGACTTGTATGAATATGGGTAAGATTCGGCCTAACATGGGTATAGGGAAATTTTGCATATTTTGTGTTTTGTGCAATAAGGACTAAATTGTAAAAAGTGTAAATGTAAGGGGTAGAATGGTAATTTGCCCATTTATGTGTTTTTGGACTAAATTGAATGAAAATATGTTTGAATAAGCTTAATTTCAATATGTTTAGATCAAGAACCAAAGACATCAGATTTGGATTGGGAGAAAATGAAAGTTGTCGACTTGCTGTCCCGTTCCGTTTTACATTGTCTGAGGTAAGTTTATAAGCAAATAGACGTACTTAATGTTAATTAAATACTAAATATATATGCTAAAATGAAATATATGAATTTATATATGCTATGGCCGAATATGAATAAGCTTGGCTACTATATTTCTAAATTCTTTTTGATCAAGTTACGACGTCCAAAAGCCTCGTATGAACCTTAGGAATAGTTAGGATACATATGTCATGACATAGGATTCCAATATATGTGTGCGAGTAAGACCACGGCATCGATATTTGACTCCGATATATGTGTGTGAGTAAGACCCTATCTGGGACTGTGGCATCGATACATGGCTACATGTAAGACCACGTCTGGGATGTTGGCATTGTACGATATGTGTGAATTATCCGAGTGTCCTATCCAATTCTGAATGGTTCATCAGGCAAAGGTAAATTGTGTACGGATGTGTAAAATGAGCTAAATGTCTAGGTATGAATTAGCTTGTTGGCTAGTAGTAATAAGGTAAGTTTATAACTTGATATTGGTTACAATTCATGTGTAATGCTAATGATGAATATATGTGAGATTGGTATGTGTATTCGGCCTTGTGACTAAATAATTTGAGTATCATTGAAATGATTCTTAACTATGTGCATATGTGTAACCATGTATATCCAGCATATAGTTAATATATGTATGTGATGTTATATTATGATTTTTGAACTTATGTATATAGGTATATGTGTGTATGGTTTCATTATAACTATTTGTTTTTGGAGGTTGATCATTAATATGTTAAAAAAACTATGTGAGTATTCAGCCAAGTGGGAAAATTGTCTATGAAAATGTCTTAATTATCTCGTTTGTAAGGTTGAGGTCTAGTATGGTAATGTTAATGTAATTCAGTTAGTTAAAATGAGTTAAATATATCATTGGATTGTTTATTTGCTTATGACTTACTAAGCTATGATAGCTTACTCTGTGTATTCATGTTTACTCTGTTTTATAGATTTTGAAGTCAAGCAACGAGCTTGGGGACTGTCAGCAAAGTTCATCACACTATCTACTATTTTGGTACCTTTAAAAGTTAAACTCAAATTATGGCATGTATAGGCTGGAATGTGTTTTTGAATATCGGATTTTGGTTTTGTATAATTTTAGCCATGCGAAAATGGCTTTAATCTTTTATGTTTGAATTTAGTTATGTTTAGTATGGTTTGTGTTTATCTTGGTTATGAAGTTATGTGCTATGAATGAATGATGTTCGTGTTTGGTGTTTTATGTTTTGGAAATGGTTAATAATTTTGGATGAGTACATGGTTGATTCAGCTATGGCAAGCATAGAGTAAAGTATATGTGAATGTGTGGTTGTATTTGGACAATATGTTATATATGACTTGAAGTAGCAGGTTGTTTGGCTAAATTCGAACATGATATAAGTTTGTTTTGCTATGGTTATTACATGACATGTAAAGTTCATGTTTTGATTATATGTCTATTTGTGAATAATGCCTTATTCATGTGAATATAATTTGTAATATGAGTTGGTTTGAATATTATTACAATAATTTATTTTAAATTTCAGTTATAAAATGAAATTATATGAGATAGTTATAATCAACTTGTAATTCGGCATTTGCTTGTATAAATGTTTACAGAATATGATGAACTAACTTGTATTATATATATGTACATCTCATCTTATGGTATATATATATGTGGATGGTGCTGGATTTATGAACTTGATTTGAGTGAGTTAAAAATTGTTGTTCAATGTGTTTTGATTGAGGTTTATCTTATGTTTAAATGACTTATGAAGGATAAACTAAATGATCAAATAGAAATTAAGTGGTTTGGCCGTGTAAGTGCATTTTAAGCTTGATATTTTTCATTTTCAATGTTCGAAAATGATTCAAATTTTGGTATGGATAATCATGTATAAAGTTTATATTGTTATGTGAAATATCCCTGACATGTTAATGGAATCGTTAACGCAATATATGCTAATGGGCAATACCACATGTAATGATTTAATTGATTATATTTATATTTGTATTGAAATATGAAATAAATTGTTTATCTTTATATTAGGTATTCAAATACCATTAAATAGTTGAATATGTGATTTGTATATGTTTCAAGATTAATTTAATCTCGATTAACACGTGAATAGTCTTATGTTATATATATATGAACATGATTGGTACAAATGTATAGATGATTGAAATTGTGTTCTTATGTTCGGCAATGGCTTGTAACCCTAATCCAACGACGAATATGGGTTAGGGGTGTTACAAAGAAATGTCTGGATCCCATATTAAAAGTCATTGCAAGTCTGATGATTTCCCTAACTTGAGAATTGGTAGCTTCAGTGAATGGAATTTAATAGATTTCACCCCATCCATACATGTATCATTCCCCCTTTCCTCAAAAAGATTCGTCCTCGAATCTTGTCTTTGGTTGATTAAGAAAGAATCTTTATCATAGGTGGAATAATTTAATAGAGCTCCTCGCAAAGGATCAACAAATTCCTGAAAGAATAAAACAAGTCTAGTAGAAAAATTCAAGTTAAGGTTAGTGAAAACATAATTATTCATTTCTTTGGGATAGGTCCTCTATAACAACCCTAACCCGTTTCCGTCGCTGGAATAAGGTTATAAGGCATCACAGAATAAAACATAATCTCAAAAAAGTACATATAATATATAAAATTATTTATAAACCCAAGTCTCTAATGTTAATCAAAATTTATTTCATAAATTAATACATCTCTTAAATTAGGACAATTCACATCATAAATATATAGTCATATCGTTCACATATTACAATATAAAGTATAATGTATCAACAATTTCATATATACGACATTAGCATGGTAATCCTTATGAATCTCATATGTTTTACATAATAATCCCACTAAAAGGAAGCATTTAGTTATAAGTCAACTCACTCCATTTCTTGGTCTAATCGACTAACCCATGTATTTATATTACATTATACACATTCACTATTTACTCTTATTTAACGAGTTCCTATAACCATGTGTATATAGGTAATAAGAACCCATAATCATAAGCAGTTTACGCATATACAAGGCATGCAACAACTTAAATAATATAACAAGTTTAAAATATCATGAACGCATGTTTTGACTTACTACATAAATGAGCTTCAAATTTTGAATCATGCATATTCCTTTCTCTTTACCCGCTAACTTCATAATTTATAATAATGCAATGTTTTTTTTTTCTTATAAAGGACTATATGCCCAAATATACATATTATCAAAACAAATCAAATGTATATTATGATTACGCCCTTGAAATAGACTTAATATAAAACAAGACTTTCATGTATATCTTATTCATCATGAATGTGACAGCCCAAAATTGACCCTAGTCAGGAAGTGGTTTCGGGACCACAAAACCGAGTCATAAAAATAATTTATTTCCATATTCTATGCTTATTATGTGTGTACATGAGTATGTGGAAGTTTCATTCTCCAATTTTGCCAATTGCATGAGAAATTATTAAATAGGGATTGATATGAGACATGGTGAAAATATGATAGGCTAATTTAAAATGGTCTATTAATGCATGTTGTGAAAATGATGGGTTTGCATGTCAAATTACCCAAAATTTGAGCTAGTGGTTGGCCATGCTATGGGTGGAAACATGTTGGGAACATGTTGGCCTAGTGAGGTATGTAGGAAAAAATAAAATAAGGGGCATGGGCATAAAATAATGAAAAGGAGTATGATGAATACAAAAAAAAATGTGTGTAGTTGTTTCCCCCCCCATTGCCGTGAGCTAAAGAAAAGAAAGGAGAAATTTTTTGTTCATCCTTTCTCATCTTCATTTAGTCGAAACTAGAAAGAAAAAAACAAAGAAAAAAAAATGCTCATCATTTGGTTCATCCTTGGCCAAAAATTTTAAGGAGGAAGGAAGAAGAAAGGTTGAAGAGGTTCGGCCATGCATGTAGCTAGGCTAAGGTATGTTTGATGATGTTCCATGAGATGCATGCATGTTTTAGTTGTTAGCTTGAGTTCTACCTAGCCCATGGTCTAAATCTTGCTATGTGATGGAAATGACACTCGGCCATGGATGCATCATTCTTGGTTGATGTTTGATGTTGTGGTGATGAGGCATGAGGATGAGTTAAGATTCGGCCTAGGTGGAGTTTGTGTTAATGCCATTGCATGCTAAATATGAAGCTTGTTAATGATGCATGTGATGGTGGCTTGATGGTTCTTGAACCTCCTTTTTAGCATTTTTGAGTGAGCACATATGTGCATTGGTTGCTAAATGGAGAAGAATCGGCTAGCAAGTTGTGTGCTAAGGCCGAATATAACTTTTGCATGTTAATGAGCAATGCATGTGTTAAATTGATGGAAAGGGAGAGGATGCTTTACTAGTGTGTATATGTGTGTATTAGCCAAGTTTTGAACTTGAAACAAAAGGGTGTTTAGTCAATACAAGTGACCATACTTGTAGAATGTATTAAGTGTTGAAATCGGCCCCAAAATAGACATGCATATTCGGCCAAGGGGGGAAAATTAGCTAAAATGTTGAGTTTGATTCATGATTCCGTACATATGTGACTTTAATGTCTAATGTATAAATATGGGCTAAGTGCCTTGTGTTCCTCTTTTCAATGCTCAAATGATTAAATCAATTTATTTGTTTAATTAAGCTCAAGAGCAAAGGGGAACTAAATCCGATAAAGGGAAGGAAAAAGTGGTCGAATAGCTATCGGAATCGTTCGACAACACCCGAGGTAAGTTCTTGAGTAAAAGAGCTTAAATTATGATGTGATTAGATCATGTTTTGAGCAAATTAAAATCATGCTCTTTGTGTGGCTATTGAGCCGAATTTGCAAGAATGATAAATGTCTTGTGTTTGAGTTTTGCTAACGAAAATGAAATACGAATGGGCCATGATTTATTGTTAAATGTGCATGGTTATTTGAATGCTGTCCGGGCTAAGTCCCGAAGGCTTGTGCTAAGTGACAATATCCGGACTAAGATCTGAAGGCATTTGTGCGAGATACTAATTCCGGGCTAAGCCCGAAGGCATTTGTGCGAGTTACTAAATCCGGGTTAAGTCCGAAGGCATTTGTGCGAGTTACTAAATCCGGGTTAAGTCCCGAAGGCATTTGTGCGAGTTACTAAATCCGGGTTAAGTCCCGAAGGCATTTGTGCGAATTACTATAATCGGGCTATGTCCCGAAGGTATTTGAACGAGGAGCTATATCCGGTTAAATTCCGAAGGTACGTGATTTGGAAATGAATGAACTTGCTGTAAAATTCCAGTTAATACTCTCGAAACATCCCAACATTGAGGTATGTTTCGTATGTGCTTGAATTTAGTTGAGCCCTTACAAATAAGTATTCGCTCAGTGGATAAACGAGCTACAGGCCTTTGGCTGAGTTGATCTTTTGTGTATGTACATAAGGGTTGATAATGTGAAGCAAGTACGATATCGTAAATTTGTGCATATGAAATTATCCGTTTAGCTATCTGAATGCTATACTTTTGTTGTGCTGGAATTCCTTGCTCAAAACTTACTAAGCATAAATTGCTTACTCCGTTTCATTGCTCCTCTGTTTTATAGATTTGGTTCTCCAGCTATCGGACTCGGGATCTTGAGGTCAAAGTTGCCCACACTATCAAAGCCCTCTTTTGGTACAATTATGGTTGAACTTCGAAATGGCATGTATATGACTACCCGTTTGTTGTGGGTCGTGGACCCTTTGGACATGTATAAATTTTGGATAGCCATGCGAAAATGGCTTATATGTGTTTGAGTATATTGTTATAATCATTTGGTGTGGATATGCTTGACAAGGATTGGCCATGGGGATGGTTAATCACTTTCATAAATTGTGCTATTTATGCAAAAAGGGCTAGTTGAATCATGGAAACCATGAAATAGGTAAAGTCTACCTTAAAGGCAGATGCTGACAGCAGCAGTGATGTAGATTTGGAAAATCACTAAAAATAGTAGGAAGGGAATTAAATTGTGAATAAATTATGTAAACAAACCTTGATGAATATACTTTCATAGAAAAGTAACGAAACAATCATACGGATAGTATGTTAAGAGATATTCAGGTTCTCGTGAGACAGGGCCAGAACGGTTTCTGGATTTCCTGTTCCGACTTTGTAAATTCATTACAAATTAACCAGAGATAATTAGGAGTCATACCATATATGGATAGATTCCTCTCTGAGTCTAGTTTCTATAGAAATAAACGGCATCAGTATTGGAGCCCTGTACAAGGAGATATCCAAGTCGTAATGCACAAAGGTCAGGGTAGTCGATCCCTGTAACATGGGAGACTTTGACTAATAAACTGTACTAATTGGCCCAACCAAAAATTCTAGAAAAAATATGTAGATGGGCATATGAGTCTAGTTTCAGGGAAAAATCACGAAACTCATTTTCTAGTTGTGAAACTGAAGATATGATTTTTAAAGCGACTCGTACGCAGATTGGCAGTGTCTGAGAAATATTTTTATAAGGGGTTTAAAGTCTGTTAACACCTCGTGTTCGACTCCGGTGTCGGTCTCGGGTTCGGGGTGTTACATTTGATTGGTATCAGAGCTACGATTTAGTTGATTTTAGGACTACCGTAATGCGTTGGGTCTAGCTATACATGCCATTTTATGTGATTACTTGATAGTGTGGTGATTTCTGACAATTGTAAATGTGTTTATTTATAGTAATGGATCCCGATCCCGACCGAGAGGTAGCTGATGATCTTGAGAGTGTAGCGCCTGCTCCCACACAAGGGACAGCACCGGCGGACTCTCAACCTAATGCTAGTAACCCGAATGAGGAAGCTAGACAAGCTTTCTATAGCGTGATGAATGATTGGTTCAACCAATACATTCGAACTAATACGGCTGTTCCACAACCTCCATTCCCGACTAATACCACCCCGCACCTACAATACCTCCGGTAACTGACCAAATAAGGTCAAATAAGCCCCAGTTGACAGAATCCGAAAACATGGGGCTACTGAATTTAAGGCTACGGATAGCGACGATGCCGAGCAAGCTAAATTTTGGTTGGACAACACTATCCGGGTACTCGATGAGCTATCTTGTACACCCGATGAATGCCTAAAGTGTACTATCTCCTTGCTACGCGATTTTGCCTACAATTGGTGGAGTACTCTGACTTCTGTTGTGCCCCGAGAGCAAGTAACTTGGGAGTTTTTCCAAACTGAGTTTCGGAAAAAGTATATCAGTCAGAGATTTGTTGATAAAAAACGGAAGGAATTTCTTGAGCTTAAGCAAGGTTCCATGTCAGTTACTGATTACGAGGGAAAATTTGTTAGACTTAGTAGATATGCTCGGGAATGTGTTTCGTCCGAGGCTATCATGTGTAAACGCTTCGAGGATGGGCTGAATGAAGATATAAAAATGTTCGTTGGCGTTCTTGAAATACGAGAGTTCGTAGTACTGGACGAGCGAGCTTGTAAAGCCGAAGAGCTTAGAAAAGAAAAACAAAAAGTTGATGAGGGAACTAGAGAGTTTCGTAAAAGATCTTCGGGAAAGTCTCTTGAACAGGCATCGAAGAAATTTCGAGATGATGTGGGCTGGTCGAGAGGCACTTCGGGCCTTTTTAGACGAGATCGTGATCGACCCCCTGTGGGTACACGAGGCACTTCGGTCGCCAGTGTTGGGAATGAACGTCGAGATAGAACGAAATGTCGATATTGCGGTAAATGGCATTCGGGGAGTTGTAGATTCCCTGACCGCTCCTGTTACAAGTGCGGATCAGTTGACCACTTCATTAAAGATTGCCCGAGGTTGTCTGAACAGAATGTAAATCAGAGTGGGAAACCGGGTGCTACCACTGCTCGAGGTAGACCATCTGGAAATACGGGCAATGCTAGTGGCGGCCAGAGAGGATCTAGAGATGCTACGACCAGATCCGAGGCTCGTGCGTCTGCTAGAGCTTATGCTATACGTGCCCGCGAGGATGCTTCTTCGCCTGATGTTATTACCGGTACTTTTACTCTCTTTGATACTAATGTAATTGCTTTGATTGACCCCGGTTCTACTCATTCTTACATATGTGAAACCTTAGCATCCAGTAAGACTTTACCTATTGAGTCTACTGAGTTCGTAATTCGGGTGTCAAATCCCTTGGGTCGTTACGTGCTTGTCGACAAAGTGTGTAAGAAATATCCCCTAGAAATTCGAGGTTCCTATTTTCCGGCGGACTTGATGCTTTTGCAGTTTGATGAATTTGATGTTATTCTTGGTTTGGATTGGTTGACCGCGCATGATGCGGTTGTGAATTGCAAAAGCAAGACTATTGATTTGAGGTGCGCAAATAACGAAGTAATCCGAGATGAGTCTACGGACTTGGAGGGGATGCCAGCTGTAATATCAGCAATGTTGGCCCAGAAATATGTAAGAAAGGGTGCGAAGCATACCTTGCGTATGTACTGGACGACAAGAATTAGACAAGAAACCCGATCTGTGCCGGTGGTTTGTGAATACCCGGATGTTTTTCCTGAAGAATTACCGGGTTTACCACCTGTTCGGGAGGTAGAGTTTGGTATTGAGCTTGTACCTGGGACTATGCCGATTTCGATAGCTCCGTATCGTATGGCACCAACTGAGTTAAAAGAGTTGAAAGCTCAGTTGCAAGAATTGACGGATAGAGGTTTTGCTCGACCAGTTTCTCACCTTGGGTGCACCAGTATTGTTCGTGAAAAAGAAGGACAGAACATGAGGTTGTGCATTGACTATCGTCAACTGAATAAAGTGACGATAAAGAACAAATATCCGTTACCGCGTATCGATGAATTGTTCGACCAACTGAAGGGAGCCTCAGTGTTCTCAAAATAGATTTGAGATCGGGCTATTATCAGTTGCGAATTCGAGATTCGGACATACCCAAAACTGCCTTCAGAACGAGATATGGTCACTACGAGTTCTTAGTGATGCCGTTTGGGCTCACTAATGCCCCTGCGGTATTTATGGATTTGATGAATCGGATCTTCAGACCATATTTGGATCGGTTCATAGTTGTGTTCATTGATGACATCTTGGTCTATTCAAGAGATGAGACCGAACATGCTGAGCATCTGAGGCTAGTGTTGCAAATTTTGCGGGATAAGCAGTTATATGCTAAGTTCAGTCAGTGTGAGTTCTGGTTAAGAGAGGTTAGCTTCTTGGGTCATGTGGTATCCGCATCGGGTATTCGAGCTGACCCGAGCAAAATTTCAGCCATACTTAACTGGAGCCTCCAAGAAATATTATCGAAGTTCGGAGCTTCCTGGGACTCGCCGGTTATTACTCGATGATAGCCACACCAATGACGAAGCTACTTCAAAAGGATGTTAAGTTCGAATGGATGGAGAAATGTCAGAAAAGTTTCGATCAACTGAAACTCATTTGACTGAAGCTCCAATTTTAGTGCAACCCGAATCAGGCAAGAGTTTGTCATTTATCGTGACGCATCCCTACTTGGTTGGGTTGCGTATTGATGCAAGAAGGTCGAGTTGTGGCCTATGCGTCGAGACAATTAAAGCCACATGAGAAAATTATCCGACCATGATCTTGAACTAGCTGCCATCGTATTTGCTTTAAAATATGGCGACATTACTTATTTGGTGAAAAGTGCCATGTATTTTCGGATCACAAAGTCTCAATATTTGATGACTCAAAGAGACTTAAATTGCGACAAAGACGTTGGCTTGAGTTGTTGAAAGATTACGAGCTTGTCATTGATTACCACCGGGAAAGGCTAATGTGGTTGCGGACGCCTTAAGCTGGAAGTCATTGTTTGCTTTACGAGCGATGAATGTGCACTTGTCTGTTCTACCGACAATGTGTTAATAGCTGAATTAAAAGCCAACCATTATTGATTCATCAAATTTGTGAAGCCCAGAAAGTTGATGATAATTGGTTGCAAACGGCTGAGTGTGCTCCGAACAAGGAATCGGAGTTTCAAATTGATGATGATGATTGTTTGAGGTTCAGAAGTCATTTGTGTGTTCCAAGGAATTCGGAACTCATTTCGATGATTCTGAACGAAGCCCATTGTAGCCGAATGTCAATTCACCCGAGGAGTACGAAATGTACAACGATTTGAAACGTTGGTTTTGGTGGCATGGTATGAACGAGACATCTCCGACTTTGTTTCGAGATGTTAATATGTCAACAAGTGAAAGCGGAACATCAAGTGCCTTCAGGATTACTTCAGCCGATCATGATACCCGAGTGGAAATGGGATCGAGTCACAATGGACTTTGTGTCCGGACTGCCATTGTCAACAAGTAAGAAGGATGCGATTTGGGTTGTTGTCGATAGACTGACTAAGTCGGCTCACTTTATCCCCGTGTGTATGGATTTTTCATTGGATAGACTAGTTGAATTGTACGTTTCTCAGATTGTGAGATTACACGGGGTACCTATTTCTATCGTGTCGGATAGAGATCCGAGATTCACCTCGCGATTTTGGAGGAAATTGCAAGAAGCTTTGGGTACCAAGCTGTATTTTAGCATGCTTTTCATCCCCAAACCGATGGTCAATCTGAGCGGATAATTCAGATACTTGAGGATATGTTGAGATGTTGCATCCTCGAGTTCAGTGGTTCATGGGAACGGTATTTACCTTTGATTGAATTCGCTTACAATAATAGTTTTCAATCAAGTATTAGATGGCACTTACGAGGCTTTGTACGGTTAATGCCGTACACATTGTTTGGACGGCTCGGTGAAAGTAAAATTTTCGGAGTTGATTGATTAAGGATGCCGAACAGAAAGTTAAAGGTAATCCGTGTGAAAGTCTAAAAGCAGCCACAGATCCGTCAAAAATCGTATGCGGATTTGAAACAAAAGGACATTGAATATCAGGTGGGGAGATAAAGTGTTCCTTAAAGTTTCGCCTTGGGAAAAAGGTACTCAGGTTTGGCCGTAAGGGCAAGTTGAGCCCGGAGATTCATTGGGCCGTACGAAATCTCCCGAACGAGTTGGTCCGGTTGCGGTATAGATTGATTTTGCCCCCTGAGCTTTGGAAAAAGATTTCACGACGTCTTTCATGTTTCGATGCTTCGACGCTATCCGATCTGATCCCATCGCACATAATTAGCCCATCAGAGGTTGAAATTCAAGCCGATATGGAGTTATGAAGAAAGAGCCGATGCGTATCCTAGCTCGTGAAGTGAAGGGAGTTGGCCGAAACAAAAGGGTTCTGTTAGTGAAGGTGTTATGGGCTCAAACACGGGGGATCGAGGAAGCTACCTTGGGAAACCGAGAGCTCGATGAAAGACG